>NW_003101654.1:286918-359158 GCF_000003855.2 Blastomyces gilchristii SLH14081 | reverse complement strand
TAGTAGTCTATATATAATCTGAGATCTTTATTCTTCTTCTTTATAAACATTACAGAGGCTTTCACAGAGATCTATGAAGATTGAATAAAGTCATTCTTCAGATTCTTCTTTATATAGATCTGTAAGATCTCTGTCTTATAATGAAAGAGCTTATAGATTGACTCTTAGAAGAGTTTCTATTCTTCTATTAAATCTATTATCAGATTCTTCTCATAGTGAGAAGAAAGCTTAGCTGTCTTTACTAAACTGAATATCTCTGCAAGATCTAAGTATTTCTCTGATATCTGAAGCTCAGTTTTCATGACTGTAAAGTTCTCAGATATTTATAAAGTTATTATATAGATAAGCTTATCTTCTTTAATTAACTCTGCAGTGTTAACTGATTCTATCTCTATAAGTGAGTCTGTTAACACTAATCAGAAGTATAAACCTGACTCATAGACAGCTATGTATAAATTATGTCTTTGAAGTTATACAAGTCTTAAGTACATGTTATCTGTGATATCTGTAATAATCACAGTTTGTATAAATCTTTTCTAGATTCTGAAGTGATCTTGTAATTCAAATATAACTCTTATAAGTCTCTCAGTTCTCAGATCTGAGTTCTCACACTCTGCTTATTATAAGAGCAGATTCTTAGTTTTCATCACTCAGCTTATTCACTCTGTGAGCTTTAGAGATACTACAGTGATCTGAGATTCTGAGTTCATCAATACTTTTCATACTTGTAAGACAGTAGTACTGCAGTACAGTCTCTTTCTATAAGCAAGTATTTTCATTAAAGAAGTAATAGATTCAGATGTCAGTTTTAAAACTCTTAAGAAGACTGTTACTGACTCTGTCTATAACTTCTTAAATTTCTATTTTGATTTGTTCAGACAGTTTATATAAAGATGTTCTAGTTTAGAATAGATGAAGTAGAGACTCTTTTTCTTAATCTCTCTATTATATACTCTATTCATAGAAGCTTATAAAGCTCTCTCTCTCTACTTAGTAGTTGAATATAAATCTCTGTATATCTTATTATCTTTCTCTAATAAATCTGTTCTCTGTTATTCTGACTCTCACAGAGCTAGATAATAATTCACTCTTTATAGATCTATGACTCTCACAGTAATCTGTAAGTGATAAATAAAAGTTATCAGTTTCTTCAGAGTTAAGAGCTTAAAGTCTTACTCTATGAGCTGGTTCTACATATCTTTATTCAGTCTTTTTATAAATATTATTATTCAGGTCTTATTTCAGAGCTCTGTTTTCACAGATCTCAATTCATATTATAATTTTATAAAGTACTGTAAGTAGTCTTTATCAGATTTCTTATCTCTTTTTCTAATATTGATAATTACAGCTCAGATGTTCTCTATTCAGCTTACAGAGTCTCTTAACTTATTCTCTAGATAGATCTTGAGAATAGATCAGCAGAGTCTCTTATAATTATTCTCTAAATAATTCAGTCAGTTCTTGACTTCAGTATAGTAGAGATCTGTCATTATATAGATAATAACTTCTTTATCTTTTATATTATATAGTTAAGCTTGTGAGTGAATTTTAAATACACACTTGTAAAAGCTTTTATAGATTGTAGTTCAATAAGTAATCTTAAGTAATTAAGACTTAAGAAAGTTTCTTTTCAGTTCATAAGTATTTCTGAAGATTATATCTAGAGACTCAGTTCAAGAGTGTTTACAGACAGTAAGTATTTCTTGTAGAAAAATAACTTAATTCTATAAGAGATGCTTAAGAATGTTCTTCACTGATATTGATTCATTCATGAGTTCAGAGAGTTTCTCTGTCAGAGATATAGAGAATAATATCTTATAAGTAATTAATAAGTTCTCTGAGACTTCTTTCATAGAGATTATTCATAATTCAGATAACTGCTTCTGAGTGTCTGCAGTAGAGTTTACAGAAATTAAAGTATATAAGTTTCTAGTTCTTTCAGTTATAATAGACATTATTATTATTATTATTCTTCAATTATAGATATATGCAGTCAGAGACTATGACATCTACCTGAGAACCTTTAGTTCTCAGGGTTTTTCCTATATCTATAGAGTCAACTATTATACATTTATCAATTTCAGATATGCAAAATCAGAAAATTTTAGCTCAGAATATAAAAACTGTTTACAAATTGCAGTATTTCAACATCTTCTGATACTTTGAAATCATTTGAAAATATCATGACAAAGGAAAAGAGAACATAGTCTTAAAGATAGACACATTAAATAGATAGATAGAAAAGAACAGAAAGAAACAAGTACAGTAAAAAGAGACTATAATAAAATAAAATTATTAAAAGATAGTGTATAGCTGTTTTAACAGACTATATCTAATCAATTTCTGCCTCTTCATATTCAGATACTTCTGAATTCAGTCATTTTCTTGTAGCTACTTGAGTTTCTGATAGAAAGTCTATTAAGTATTTAATTCCTGTCTCAGTTGAGAATAAGAACCTCATATTTAATTAATTTAAATTATACTTCTTCTTTAATCTGACTCTGAAACTATTGTATAATGCACAATGCATTGCAATATACTCAGAATTTTCATTTACATTGCAGAATGAGTACTCTGTTAAATCAAATCTATCATCAAATCATTGTATATAGAATTTGAAATAATCATATTCTAGTTTCAGCTGAATTATAAATGAGAATATTTTCTTTTTTCATTTAATTGAACAAGATTTTCACTTTGATTTTGTCTCAAATCTTGAATAATGTATGCTCTTCTTTTGATTCTGTCAGCTTTCATTTCACTTGTTTAAACAAGATTCTTTTATCTTTCTCTTTATGAAAGATCAGAATACTGTTTTTTGAATAGATCTGCTTGATTCTGAACTCTTGTTTACAGCTGAATCAGCCAATTCATTGTCACGAATATTCATATGAGCAGGAACTCAATACAGATAAATTATCAGTTTTGATATTCTTCTCTTTTGAATTTTTAAAACAGAGTTTAAAATCAGTTCAAGATTCATTTGATTATTATGAATCTGACTATTTCTAAGTCTTTTTAAAGCAGCTTGACTATCAGAGAATATTCATGTCTCTTTCAAACTATTTCCTCTTTTATGAGATTTTATTTCAATGAGTTTGAAAGCTTTCACTATTATAAATAGTTCAGCATCAAAGACTTCAGATTCACAGTCTAAATTACAGAAATCTGAGATAAAATTGATATTATCTTCAGTATAAGCAATGTCTGTGTTTAATCTATTTAAATTCTCATTTTTTGAGTCATCTGAGTAAATCAGAATAGAGTCTTTTATATTGATTGTAGAGATCTTTTTCAAATACTGTTTATATTCTCTCTCTTTAGATAGTTCACTTATTTATAAGTCTATGAGAGATTCAAGCTTTTCTCTTCAGAGAGATATCTTCTCATGATCAATTTTCTCAACATTTAATGAAGAAAATTAATTCTTAATAAGTGAATATAGTCTATACAGTTGAGAGAGCATTTTCTTTAAAGCATTATTCTCATTTCAATTAAGAAATCTATTTCAATCCAGTTCATTTCCTGAGTTAACTGATGAAAATGAAGAAGAGACTCTTTCTCTGATTATATGATTTGAGCTCATCTTCATGACTCTCAGTGTATAGTTTATACAGGCCTTTTCAAATCAGATAGCAGAAGATGAAATTGAAGCTTCAATTTTCATTGCTTTAATAGAAGATGATTTAAATACTGTCAGAATTCTTCTCAAAGCTCTGTTTTGTAGACTTTGAAAGAGTCTAGTGAAGTTATCTTGATTATTTCATTAAACTTGAACTTCATAATCAGCTACTAAGATAATACAGACTATATATAACTGTCTCATAGTCTGAAAGAATAGATCTCTCTCAGTATTTGATAGTCTGATTATACTATTCAGTAGTCTCTCTGTCTTGATGATTCTTGCTGAATATGATATTTAAAATTCAACTTGGAGTTTAATCATACTTCTAGTCACTTAACATTCAAACTGGGTTTAATCTCTTTATTTAAAAGAGTTAGACTTAGTTCTTTCTCATTAAACCTGAAAAAAAGTGAATTAACTCAGTTTTATTCATATCAAATTGAATTAGATTGATATCTGCTCTAAAAAAGATTTTCTTTACTGCTTTCTTAATCACTTCTAAATTCTCTTTGATTGTCTTTGAACTGTAGAGTAGATCAATATCATCTATATAACTTGAAGATCTCACTATTTTCATCTCTCTATTCTTGAATAGATATGCAGTGTATATTACAAACAAAACAGATGAGATTGAAGATTCTTATAATACTTCTAGTTTTATCTCAGTTTTATCTTGTTTTCTTTCATCAGAGAATAGTTGTATAATTCTTTTAGATATGAAATAATTAACTCATTTTATTAGAGAATGTGACAGTTTTAATATCTTCAAACTTTGAATTATCTTAGACTTTGAAACATGATTAAATATATCTTTTATATCAATAAAAACTGCAGTTGAGACCAGGTCTTCATGCTTTGCTACTTGAATATTATGAATAACTGAGAGAACAGTATTAATTGCAGAACATTTTTTTCTATCTCTCATTTATTCATTAAATAGAAGAAAATCACTAATAGAGCTTATAAAAGATAATCTAGTAGCTATTATCTTTTCTAGAATTTTTTTTAAACAGTTCAACAGAGATATTACTCTATATAACTTAGAAATTAAAGCTTTTCTATTAGAATTTATCAGAATTACTTTAGTAGCTTCTCTTCAGCATTCAGAGTGATAATCATATTTTAAGAGATTTAAAAAGAGTTTAAAATATTCCTTCTTCATATAGAAATATGTGTTTTGAATAATTAAGTGATTAATTGAATCAGGCTCTGTAGCAGTTTAAATTGAACTTGAGAATATTGCTGACTCTAGTTCATCACATGTAAGCTCAGATCATTCTCAGTTATTTTCATCAATATATTCATGAAATGACATATTCATCTCTTCTAAATGTGATGAGTTTTGAAAGAGAATTCTTATAAAAGCTTGATATTTTTTCTTAAAAGAGTTTACTGTATACAATTCATTCTGAAATTTATATTCTAAGATTAGAAGCTTTGCTACACTTCTTGTTTTAGTATAGTTAAAGGCTTTAAAAACTTCTTTTTCTTATACTTCTTCAAGAAATTTGTTTCAGTAATCTGTTTTGACTTTTTTAATATCTGAATAATATTCATTTTGAATAGCTTTGAACTCTTCATCAGATATTAAGTGACTCTTTCAATCTCTCTTAACAGTGACTAATTGCTTTCTTTTAGAAGTGATATTCTTATTTCATCAAGATTTGAAATACTCAGAAGACTTTTTCTTTGAAATATTTTCTTCAATACTTGTTAGAAGAATAGATGTAATCAGCTTTACTTTATTCTCAAGTATTTCATTTAAGATATCTTGACTTTGATTTCAATAGAGCTCACTCTGTCTTTCAGATTTCAGCTGTTTTACTCTTTCTTCAACTACTTTTCAATCAGCTTTTTCAAAGTTATACTAATTAGAGAGAAGTGGATTTTCACTTCTTTATTTTTCACTGAGTTCAATATCAAATTGAATGATCTCATGATCTGATTCTGAGGTTTCATTTAAATCAATAAACCAGTTTATAAGTGTTTTTTCAATTAGATTTTATAATATGAAAGTTAGATCTATGATAGATTTCTGTTTCATATCTTTTCTAAAGAATGTTTATTGATCAGACTTGTTAACTAAATCTATTAAATGCTCAAAAGTTCATTTAACTAGTTTATCTACTCTTACTGCTCTTATGCACTCTGAGTTTCATCAGAGATAATGTGTATTAAAGTCTTCTACAATTATAGAGTTTTTTAAGAGAGTTATATTCAAAATTTCTCTATCAATTGTTCAGATATTGTTATTTTCTTTCAATGATATTTCATTATAAATATTTATAAGTTGAATAGTATCAAACTCATTATCTTTATCTATAATATCACTCACTAGAATATCAGAGTCAGATATGATATTAAATCTCAGATTAAATTAATATCTTGATCTTTTTCTTTCATAGATCACTACTCTTGATTTTATCTCAGATTTTTCAGAAAGAAAGCAGTAATAGCTTGAATGAGAAATAATATACCTTTGCTCAGTATCAAAGTTTGATTCTTGAAGAAGTATAAAGTCAACTTTTTATTCAAATACAATCTGAAGATAAGAATAAATACAATTTAAGTTTCTATTCACATTCTTTTAAATAAATGTGATTTTTGAAGAGTTTTTAAACTTTTCTTATTATTTTTATTGTACATTCATACTAAAAGAGAATAAAGATAGAGTAGAATCTAATCACTATCATCAGATAGTAAATTATAATTATTTTAAAAAGCAGGAATCTCAACTGCTTACATTCTATCTAGTTTATTATAAGAGTCATTTCTCAATTCTCTAATCTTAACAGATATTTAAGAATTCAAATTCTGTTTATATTTAGCTGAAGAATTAGAGTTTGAAGATCTAGACAGTTGAGAGTTTCTTCTTTTTAAGCTTACTATTATAGATTTACTAGCTTGACTTTTCTCTTCAGTTTTAGATTTACTTTAAGCTTCATCTTTTCTCTAGTTCTTCTGAGTTCTTGAAGTAAATACACATTCTTTTAAGCTAGATATATGTTTTTCTTTGCAATTGAAGCACTTAAGCAGAGTATATTGATATATTTCATCTCTTTTTAAGCATGTTTCATATTTATACTCACTAGTTTTATGATCTCTAGCACAGAATGTGTATTTTAAGTCTCTGAAATAAGAGATTGCAAAGTGTTCATATCTTTGACAGTTTGAACACTATGTATGAGCTTTGAGATTCATTCTTGAGTCTTTGTATTCATGAACTCTCATTTTCAAACCTGCTACTCTTACTTTAGAGATTCTTGATTATTTAAGTGTCTTTATATATACTAGAATGAAGACATTTCTTCTGCTCTGTCTGAACTCAATTGAATTAAGTTATACAGGCTCTTTTCTCAGTTGAATAGAATTGTATTCTTCTAATTCATTTTTAAGAAGTAGTATTTCTTTCTCACAGTCAAAAATTTCAACTGAAATATCATGAAGAATGAATTTATCTCACTTTTCATCTCTCTCAGATAGAATTATTGTATTCAGTAGAGATTCTATTACTGATTTTCAGAGATTCTCATTCTGAATGAGAAATTCTGCACTAAATTCAGATATTGTAGTCAGAATAATAGAATTTTCAAAGAAAGATAACTCAATTGAAGCTATAACTGATTTTTGAACTTCAATATTAGTTATTAACTGAGAAAAGAACTGCTGATTAATTTCATTTCTAATTCTAAAAATGAGATTTGAGTTTAGCTTGTTTTTTTGTAAGATCTTCTGATTTAAGACTTTGAGAATAAGTCTTCTATTTCTAAAGATTTGAAAGCTCTTCTCTTTCTGTATTTCTTTTTTTTTCTTTCTATAAACAGAGATCTGAGTAATATTCTTCTCAGTTTTCTCAGAATTTTGAGCAGATTTTAAACTAGCAGATTTAGAGACAGTAGATTCTGCTACTTGAGTATATATTTTCTTCTGATTTGAAGAAGAAGATGAAGAAGTAGAAGATAAAAAAGAGTCAGTGACTGTACTAGAAGATTTCAATGTTTTTTGAATTATGTTTAAAATTCTAAGTTTGAACTTGATTACTTCTTGTAGTTATCTAGTCTGAGTATGAAGAATTAACAGAACTTCTTCATTCTTCTCACTCAGATACTGTTTTTCAAGAATTTTACTTGCTTTTTTCAGTTTCTGTATTTCAAGAACTTGTTATTTCTCTATTTCTTCCTTCTTTCTTCTCTTTAGAATTTCAATCTCAGAAACAGCATCTGGAAAAACATCTTTTTTCACATTAACTGAGTGTACTCTTGAACTCATTTTACTTACTGAATGAAAAGTTGATCAGACTGTTTTAATTGAGAGATTTATCAGTCTATTTTCAAATGAAAAGTTGATCAGACTGTTTCAATTGAGAGATTTATTAATCTATTTTCAAATGAAAAGTTGGTCAGACTGTTTCAGTTGAGAGATTTATTAGTCTATTTTCAATTGAAAAGTTGATCCGACTGTTTTAAAAGAAGAATGAAAGACTTTTGTATATAAAACATCTGATTTTATTTCATACTAGTTCAGTAACTAGGTTAGATTTTTGAAGAGAATCTAATAAACTAAAATTAAGTTTTAAGATAAATTAATAAAATCTTTACAAACTCTTTCTTGAAATACAGTAAGGAAAAGTATGATATCAATTGATAATAAATCAGATAATATAACAGTTTTTAAGAGAAAAACTGACAAAAAATAAGTTAATTTTTTGCAGAGAAATTGATTAAAACTATTCAATTTTATTTTAAATTATTTAATTCTTCTCACACAATAAGAATGCAACTCAAATCAGTTAATAAAGAGTATAAAAGAGAATTAAGTATTAATGAAAGCTCTTCAGTTACTGAAAAAGTAATTCTTACTTAAAAGAATATAAAATTATAATAGAAAACAACTCTGTTTTGAATTCTTTATAAGAATATTATATAAAACTCAGAGAAAAATATCTTACTTTTTTAAGAGAAGTAAAAAACTATTTCTAAGATCTTTTTTTTTACATTAACTGCTGCAGAAGAATGAGATAGAAACTGTTAAGATATGTACTATAATATACTCTTTATCAAGACTTTCTCTCTTCAGAGTCTTGATATTATAGAGAATATAAGTCTGTTTCTATATAATAATATAAATATTATTAGTAAAATGTAGAGAAACTGATTATTTATATCTTAAAATAAAAGACTTTATCAATGATTATATCAATATAGAGTTAATTCTTAAATTTAATAGAAATCTAGTGTTGCTGTTCTTAATCTCTTACAGAATCTATTAAATATTAAGATATTAAAACTAGATTTAATATATCTTATTATGCAGAGATCAAAGACTCAGTCAGATCTTAAAATATACTAAATTTATAGTTATTAATATGCTGTTAACTTATTCTATTAACTTATTATCTGCTAATTATATATTAAGTACTGTTATCAAGATATCTTTTTGTATTATTCTGCTGAGAATGAGTCAGATTGAGAGAGATAATACAAGAGTGAGACTTAGTATTAATGTCTAGATATATTAAAGACAGACAGAGTATTTACAGAGATTACACTTCAGAAGTGTCTATTGATTATATACTTGATATTATTACTAAGATATTTTTTTATATTTTTCTATCAGAGATAAGCCAGATTGAGAAGAACAGTATAAGAATGAGACTTAGCATTGATGTTTTGAAATATTAAAGATGAACAGGGTTTTCACAGATATCACTTCTCAGATATCTTCACAATTACAGATTAAGAATCTTTCAAAATTGAGAAGATTGACATATATAACTAGGTCTTTTCATCTTACAATTTATATGACAATTTGGCCTGAGGTTGTGATGTGATAGGGGAGAACAGGGGATAATCTCACATAGAAGTTTCAAACAATGTCTGGTTCACATTTGACTAGATAACTTCACCATCACATGAGGTATGTGATCAGTGATGGGGTCAAAATGCTTGTATGATTGAGGGCTTTTTGATTAATCTATTGATGAGTTCTTATTCAAAAAATCAAGTGAGTTTGTGATGAAGCGGTTGGCTGAGTTATAACAGACAGTTACTGACTGACTGAGCTTGAAATGTAAGAATAAGTGCTCACAGATGATTATTCAGGTGTTTGCAGCTTGACATGATATGTACTATTAACTACTAGAAGTATTCACAGTAGAAAGATAAAATGTAGAGATTAGATATATAATAGTATTCAAGCTGAGTTATGAATAGTATTCATGAACTTCAGTCTATATAGTTGTGTGTAGCCAAGGGCCACTAACCCTATTAGTTACGCGAGAGATAGGAATAGAGGTAAAGAATCCGCGAGGAGCGGGATTTCTTACATCTCAGTAGATAAATAATTATTCTTAAGAAAGTGTATAATTTCATTATTAATAAAATCACTGAGTTGAAGTAATATATTAGTAATAAAGATAAGAAAGACATATATTTGAATAATAATTGATTGAAAAAGACATGTATTGAATGATATTGAATGATTCTAGAGAAATGTGAATATTTTGATTTTTTTGTGATGTTTTGCTACTAATTTTCAGGGGGGCTGGGAAAATTCTGTTTTCACAAGCAATATGTCCGCCACAATATATTCCGCGGCCTGCTTTTCGCGTACCTCAAATCGTGAATCTCATAGACAACGAAACTACTTGCTCTCCCTCCTCTGAAAGCCATCTGTAGACCTCACAACTTAATTGATGTGCCACATTACCCTCGGAGTCAGCACATGTTCAGTCCAACTACATTCAGTTGATTATGCAAATTTTACTTACCGCCGGGCATTCATCCCGCTGCTAGATGAAACTCCTGTTCATGGAGCCTTTTTGATCGGAAACCGATGAGACCCCTGCTGAATTAATGTGGTTTTCACACTCAGTACTATAGCTGCCTATCCCATAGACAATACATCTCATGATTTTATTATCAGCGGGCCCAACAGTACTTGTCACTTGATTGCCTCAACAGCGCACACTTAGAAACAGTGCAGACCTTGGCACTCATAGGTGAATTCTAACTACACTACATTGATCAACTGAATTCAGGAAATTGAATAATGGGGATAGCTTTGCGGATGTCCACAACCCTCGACGCTCACAGAGAACTCGTTGATAATGCCGCGGGGAAGCCCAGCCATATCCGGGCTCTTTCAGTGGATATTCGCTGTAGAGTATGGTGGTCCCTCTTCTGTCTCTATACAGGGGCTCATATGACACTCGGGCGACCAACTCTAGAAAGATGGCATCTAATCATTACTATCATACTTCTCCTACTCTAAGACCTGGGGGATAGAGTGTGTTCAAGCCATCACTTTACAGGGCACAAGCAGATTTTCAGTTGACATCATACCTTTCAGCGAAATGCCCTTCGTATTTTACCCCGCGTAGAAAACAGCCACTTTAGCAGAATTGCAACCGAGTGTTTTCTACAGAATTCCGCTGAAATGGCTAACCTCAATAGCCAGCTCGTAGAATGGCACAACAACCTTTCCCCATTGTTAAAGAGCGACAATCTGTGCCCGGACACAATTTCCACAATATGAACAATCATGAAATGGTATCAGAGCCAACTTATTCTACTTGATGAGCTAGTTCTTCTCAGCTATGTTATACGCCGCGTCCTCTATGTCGCACTTAAGGAAGAGGAGAGATCTGCCACCAAGAAATGTAGAAGAGTGGCACATGAAACCATCTGCAATATTTCTTCAGCAACCCACCTTAATAAAATGACTGGTTGGAATGCGATCTGGTTTATCTTTCAGGCACACCTGGTTACCCTGTTTGGTCTATTCATGACAGATAATGCAGCTGTTGATGCCACAGGAACAATCTACTCCTGTCGTGCACAGGTCGAGATCATCATGGTCGCCCTGGCTCAGATGCAACTATGGAGCCCGGCAGCTAAACGAACGTTGGAGGTCGTCTCGCGGATATATGATGCGGCCAACCGCTTCCATGGCGACGGTAGCGAGGGTAGCGAGGGTAGAACCACACAGTCTGCGGCCCTGCCGAACACCCAATTTCCACTAGCGAGGGAATACAATCTCCTAAGTGTGTGGAACAAGTCCCATTGCTAAATGACAGAAATTCTACTGCATCCTTCGAACATTCCGGGCCAAACATGTAGGCCTACCTCACCTGGAGTGACAGTACCGCTCCCTGTAGTTGCACTTTTTGTCTTCACTCATGTTTCAGTGCTTGGAACATTTTCGCCATCAGTGCGGGTGATTTGAGGGCAAAATAGGATTTCTTCCTCAATCGCTGCATTTTGTAATTTTGCCAATTATTTTCTATGTCAATAACAGCAATGGCGTAGGCCAAGCCATTCCATAGACACCAGAAGTGTCATAACCGTGCCATGCTTACTCACTCTCTCTAGTGAGTGCGCCACAGTGTACGGAAAACCACACTGTACAGAAAATATTTTGAATATAGTAATCTTCAAAAATTAATTAATAATCATCACCACATCTATCTATAACATAAAGATTATCTATATACTCATTAGAAGGTGTAGAATCCACTGTAGATTGAGATTCTATAGAATTATCTTATTATGATTGAGTGACTGTAGATTTTATAAGTTTGATTTCAATTGATTAAAGATTCTTATTAAATGTCTTTTTCATCTCATCTGCTCTACAGATTGTGATCTTGTGATTGATATTCTTAA
Organism: Blastomyces gilchristii SLH14081; assembly: GCF_000003855.2. Taxonomy (NCBI): domain Eukaryota; kingdom Fungi; phylum Ascomycota; class Eurotiomycetes; order Onygenales; family Ajellomycetaceae; genus Blastomyces; species Blastomyces gilchristii. The sequence goes on along the minus strand of NW_003101654.1, from coordinate 346,867 downwards.
TAGTGAGAAATTCATCTACTTGCACCTGTCTGTGAAAGAATTTAATAACTTAATATTTATTTACTTGATAATGATCTGTAAGTTCACTCTTATAATACATGTTCAATTTCACCTGAATCATGCTACTCTTGAAGATCTTGTTCAACTGTTTTGTCAAATCAGATGTAAGAGTATTCTTCACATTTTCTAAGGTCTTGACTGCTGTATTAATTTAGTAATGTAGTTTTACAATCATCTCTGAGAAGATTAATTGCAAGAAGATAGTTAATAATTAATCTGCAGATGATGAGATAAAGTATTATTATTATTATTATTATTCTTTCATTATACTTATATGCAAGCGGAGCTTATGATGAGTCCTTGTGTGATGTTAAATACAGGTCAAGTGTTGATTATACAGGAGGAAATACAGGTGTTGAGATCACACCAAGATAATAAGAACATAGGAAAATACAAAGAAGTGACAATTAGATACATGCAATAATAACTTCTCAGCCCAGGAACATAGAGTGATTCATTGAAGTGATTTGTACACCTCTGTATTTATTAGAAACCTGAGATGCTTGAGTTCTGGGATTTAATGTATCCCCTGCGGGTTTCAAACCCACGTGCCTTGGTTTCCCACGCCAAGATGCTACCGGGTGGCCGCATTAACCATTCGGCCACCGGGGGGGTGAGATAAAGTGATTGTATACATTATTATCATTATTATATATATTGAGATTCAGAGCATCATCAATAGTAAGAGGTCTCAATTAATTGAGAATTATATCATAATTAACTGAATACATTTCACAGTTAGTAAAGCCAGCTCTCACAGTATCAGGTTTAAATACTTATAGTTAAATACTCTTCAGATTAGTAAGAAATTATCTATTACTATACTACTTATATTCATAGCAGACAGTCTTATTAACTGTCTTTGTATAATAATACTTATACTGCTGAAAAGATACATTATTAAGAGATTATAAAATATAACTTATATAAGATAAGAATCTGAATAGAATAATTTTATAAAGATTACAGTATTAAATGAATTCTTCTATAAGATGAAAATTATAATTATTTATTAATAGTAGTTAATAACTGCTTATTTAACACTTTTTTATCATCTTATTGAACTGCTTAATTTATTCAAATTCAATCTCATTATTTATAAAGTCAGACTCAGATGCAGTGATAATATAGTTATTAGATAAGTTAAAGTATATATATCAATTCTCTAGATAAATCTTTAATTTTATTATAATTAATAAATTTAATACTGTGTTATCTACACTAATACACTTTATCACTATTATTAACTCACAGAAGTATAATAACTGTATAATAGAATTTATATCTCTAAAAATAGTTATAACTCACTGTTCACATTCTTCTTCTTCTTAAAATTCAATCTCATCAAAGTTAGAGATATCACAGTAAAAAAAATAATATTAATTAAAGACAGCTTTATATCAATTAAATCAGTTAATAATAAAGCTTATATTCTTATAAGATACTTATTTTGAATTCATAGACTTTTACTTAACTCATTTATAATCTAACAAATATTTGATGAATCAATATACTCATATCTTGCTTATTATTGTGATTCAAAGGTTTCTTGAGCCAGTGTATGATTACAGGCGTACGCGGCTTCTTATATACATTATCTAAATTAATTAGTGGTCGCTAGAGCCTCTTTACATTTGTAAGTGTGTTCAGAAGCATGTTTGAAAGCGGTTATATTATTATCTGACAGTTATACATTCTTCTGAATCACATTCTCTCTCATCAGATTCAGTCACACTCACATGATCATAATATACACTCTAGCTTCATGCAGATTAGTGTGTCACTAGTGTTCATAATAGTGTAGTCTATTTCTGATTCAGCTAGCATTCTGTATACATTCTCATAAAGAAACTTTCACTATATTACATTACTCATTCACTAACTTTTTTCATTCTTCAATCATCTTCTTCATCATTATTATCATTGAATGTTATCATCTTATCTCAGATTTCTACTTCTTCTTCTGTTTAACACTTTCTATCTATTTATCTATCATATTATACACATTTCTGACAATGATCTCTCATTCTCATAACAAGTGTCATTATAGTGCTCATATCAGGCAGTTCATTAGCAGTGAGTGTAATGCATTATGAAACATGATCAGAATCTGTTTATTCTTTAACAATTATCAGAAAATATTATCATGAATGACATATCTTCTTCATTTTCTTATACACTCTTAATGTTCTTTTTCTAGCAGGCATCTGATTGTGTTTTATATGAATACAGATGCTGATATTTTGTTTTAATTTATATAGAATCTTCATATATTAACAGATCTGTGTTTACTGATAATAGTGAACACCTCAATGTTGAATCATTAATTGAAAACTTAGAGAATATAATAATGAAGAAATTGTCTGTGTTATATATAACTAAGTCTTTCATATTCTTCTCTGCTCTCTCAGTTTCTTCCTCTGTCACTCTCTCTCAATCTCTTATATCTATCTCTGTATCTGATTCTCTCACTTCTGCTACCTCTGTTTCTGTAACTCTCACTTTCACTACTTCTACTCTCTCTGATTCTGTCATCTCTGCTTTTGTTATCAACTCTCCCTGTTTTCAGAAGATGTTGTATAAACTTAATAAATTATATTTCTCAGTGTATACACTTCTGCTCTTCTTACTAATCTCTAGAATAATTTATTATATAAAGATGATGTATAATATAACTATCTGAAGCTCAGTTATAGATACTGATTATTATATTTATTTTAAATATTCATAATGAGATAATTATTCATTCATATCAGAGAATCACTCTCTCTCTTAACAGTATTAAGATTGTAAGTCTTTTTCTTTTACATCTTTTCTTTCTAACACTGATTTTTCTGTTCTTAGAGAAAATTGTTATGAATTTTATTATACATGAAGTCATGACATTCACAGATACTAAGAAACTTTTTATAACTGTTAAATTCAATATTATGAGTATATCTACTCTAATAAATATTCTCAGAATGATTGATCTGTATCAGTCTATTCTCTGATATTTATCATTCAACTTTGTAATGCAGGTGAATTATATTCATGTTTTCAGAAACAGAAATACAGATATTATACTCTTTTACACTTATAGATATGAGGCTTGTACATCTTATCTGAGATATCATTATGAAAATGAGCTGTTCACATACTGTGTTCTGCTTTCTGCATTTCTCTGTGTTTCTCTCTCTCTTTCTAAGAAGCCTTGTACATGTTGTAATTACATGTATAATTCTAAGATCAGCAGATGTTTATTCAGTAATTATTACTTCTGCTTTTACAGTTTTATATACTAATAATAGTTCTTAGTTACTTCAGCATCAGAGACTATTTTTATTGAAGATAATAATACTGCTGAGACTACTCTCTTGTGCTCTTAAGCTTCTTTCATTACTTTCTCTCTCTTCTCTGCAGAGAAGGTTATGTACACATCAGAATATAAGTATTCAGTCTTAGATAACTTCTGTTATTATTTATTCAGTTCTGTATCTTCTTCTTCTTTCATTTCTTTCATCTCTGCTCTCTCTGCTCTGACTTCTGATTCTGCAAGTTCTGCACTCTTTTTCAATTTTTCTATGTGTATACATATGCATTTCTATATTGACATTTCAGTCAATCTTGTGATAAATGACATTAATTTCATATACAGAGCAGTAGAGAAATCAGAGACATATATAATATTATTATAAGAGTGGCTTGCAGCTCTTGAATTTCTTGCAGATCTTGAGTTTTGAGATTTTCTTTGTTTTTGATGTTTTTCAGATGATGTGATGTTGAAAATAGATTAAATATGTAATGTATAAAAATGAATGAGATGTGTATAATAACATTTGTCTTTTACAGCTGACTCTTACAGTTGGTGATCAATTCATTATTTCTTTTCTTATACTTTTCTTTATCTGCTAGTCACTACTCTTACACAATCTCTATATAATACAGTGTTCAGTGACTAGGTTCAGCAGCTTTCATCTTTTATAATTCTGTCTTACATATTGTACTGTCTCTCTTCACTCACTTAGATTACTACAGTGAACAGCTCATTGAAACTAATCTTATCTGATCTCTGAGTGTCTTCAGAGATTGAAATAGCTTGATCTCATGTGTTTATAAATGTTTCAGATGATTCATCCTCTGTTGTCTCTGCAATTGAACTGATGTAAACAGTTAAATTCAACTCTGAATTTCTTTTTCCTCTGCAATCTGACTCATGTATAAGTCTGTTACTTTGAGACTGCTCTTTACTGTGTTACACTCACTGTCTGCAGCATGTTATTATACAACTGACTACAGTCTTATCACTTATTGAAGTGTGATATTTATCTGATTTCTTCATTACTTCTCATTCTTTTCTTATAATTATGAAAAAAGAAGAATAAGTGAGATCATCTGATTCATAAGCATCTATGATTTCTCTTACTTTGTGAGACTTTTCAATTGTAAGTCTCTTCTTTTTCAACACTGATAATAGTGCTGTGAATAATTATAATTTACTCAAGTCTTGCATCTTTGTCTTTATAAGATATGAATTATTTATTAAGTTATATAAGACTCATTTCTCTGATTCTTTTAATGCATATGTTCTCAGAGAATGTGATTTGAGTATTTTATAGAGCTTAAATCATCTAGGTTGAAACTTCTCAGAACTCTCATTTTATATAAGAACTCACATTCTTATCTTGAGACTTGATTTCTTAACTAGTGAGTCTTATATTCTTTTTGATTGAATTGCTCAGTTCAGGAGTAACTTGTTAGCTTTCGCATGTATATGACTGATCTCTTTCAATCTTGATTCTGTGTCTGCAACTGCTGTGTCTGCAACTGCTACTGCTGCATCTATAACTGCTGTTTCTACTGTATCTGCAACTGTTGTATTCATGACTGTTGTATCTGCAACTGCTGTTCTCTCTCCCATCTTTTCTGAAGCATTCTCTGGGATGCGTGGATGCAATTCATACAACAGGTAGAATAATAAATGCTTGAAGACTGCATGCTGCTGAATTCATGTAGTTAATAGTGTCTGACTGAGATATTCATTTCATAATCATATTGACTTACTCATTAGATATTTCATTAGTATGTTACTTAAGATTTCATTCAAGTGTTTCATCTTTCTGTTTATTCATAAGTGATATGATGTTGTTCTACAATATCTTATCTATAACTGACTCATGAAATGTCTCATCACTTCTTCTACAAGATTTACACTGTTATCAGTTAGAATCTCACACAGCATTTCATAGTTAATATACATTTCATTATATAGAAACTTTGTTACTCTCTTCTCTATCATCTCTGAAACTGCTTTTATAACTGGTCAGTCAGTAGTGTAGTCAATAGCAGTAATTATTCAATGATTTTCATTTGATGTTTACAGTAATATGTCTATGAGATTCATCTTTCATTATTTGAATGATTGTATTATACACTTCATCTGATATTGTACTTTCTCATATTCTAATTCTTTTCTAGATTCTTTTACAACCTGACAATTCAGATACTCATGAGTGTATATCTGAATATTCTCAGTCATACTTGATCAGTATACTCTTGATTCAAGTACACTTATAAGGTCAGAGCTTTCTAAGTGACTGAATTTCTTGTGCATGTAAGTCATCAAGTCACATCTAAATAAATGTTCTAGATAGAGAGCTTTCACATATTCTAGATTACAGTAAAGCATAATATTATTTTTCAATTTTCTCAGCTTGAAGTTTAGAAGCATCTCTTCTACTACTTTTATAAGATGCTTATTATCTGACACTTTATCATTCTTCAAGTAAGAGATTATTGTATTTACTCATTCTGATTCCTTACATCTTCTCAGCATATTTAACATGAACTTCTCTTATGCCTGGTTTGCAGAATTCTCACTTATGAAATCAGATCTGTGACTGATTGCATCAGATATCACAGTATTCAACTTCTTTCAGTATTTGACATTAAGATTGTATTCTTGAAACTCTGAGATTCAATATACTAAGTGTTTGAAAGGTTTTATTATTGATTGTAGATAGATAAGACTTTCATAATCTGTGATTATCATTGTCATTGTGATGGGCTGCGCCTGATCAATTATACAGACTATTCTGTTACACTTCACAGATTTCTATCATTCCGATTCTCAGTCGCTTCACAGATCGCTTCACAGATTTCTAACATTCCGATTCTCGGTCACTGATTCTCGGCTGAAAACCTACAGAATTCCTATTCTTCCACTCTGAAGCTTCACCATGTACGCCACTGTGTACGCGTATAAATATTCACTCTGATCACTGATTTTCACACTTTCTCTTTCTTTCCTTCTCTAATGTTTTTCTCTTTGTTATATAAGACCTATCAATATAATATCAATCTATTCAGCGTAAGCCTCTTACACTAGAAAAATGTTAATCATCTTCTTATTAGAAACAATTATCCACATATTGTCTTCTCATTAGAAACAATTTTCCACTGAGATATCTGAATGTGTAAATGACACATAAGAAATAGAGAAACAGTCAAACAGTTAAGTGAACACTGAGTTCTTAGATAGTCTCTAAATAGAAGCTTGCTCATCAGTCACTCTGACTCTGTAACAAGATCTTATAAAGAGAGTAAGATTTTACAAGAGAATATCAGTGAAAGACCTGAGAGTTCTGATACTCAGATATATGAGATATTCATATAATTACACATCTGATGATTGATACAATCATGTCTAATGATAATATGAAACTCTCAAACATGAGTATAGACATGATGTCACAGTGACTCTGAGCAATGATAGAATTACAACAATAATAAATAGCTGATATGCATGCAACTCAACAACATCAATACAAAGAGATTCAATTATTATCATAACAAGAAACTCATGCAATTTCAACATCTACAGAATTAAATACAAAAGTACTGAAAGAATGCTTAGATACTTCTGCATATTTTAATACTTCTGATCTCACTCTCTACTCATCATGAAGAATGGAAATGCTTGTGAAACTGAGTGTAGATGAAGATGTCATTGATTTATTAACTAATCAAGATTAATATATCAATGAATAATTGAAGAATCGCGTGAAACAGAAGTTTCACTCATGAATAAAAGCATGTGAACCAGCATTGTGAATATCTGACAATATCATCAAATATCTTGATGTTCTGTTCTGAGACACTGTTATACAACAGAAAGTATTAGATTGATTACAGAGTGTCTGACAGAGAAACACTTCTCTTACAATATTTATTCCTGACTTTGACATCAAGATTCTAGAAGCAGGTGATCAATCTTGAAAGAATCAAATGAAGATTAGTATACTCAAGAAGACATTGACTTTCACACTCTTACAGGCCCTTGTAAGTGTAGATAAAGATCAGACTTATGAGAATTTCTGCACACAGCTTCAGACATTGAATGATCATCTTATCAAGCTCAAGAGTATACAGAACAGTGACAGAAGACATTACACTTCAGTAACTCATACATCTGTGCTGAAGGGAAGTAACAGGAATGATGCAGATGTCATAGACTGAATAGACTTGAATGTCTATGTATAAGCAAGAGTTTCTGTCATTCGAACAGACTTTCAAGTTTCTGGAATCACTCTTGAAGAAGTCACTGATTGATATCAACTTGAAGTATGTATCAACTGTAATTAATTAGAACACATTACTTTCAACTGCTGATCAATCTATGTATCTTCATACTCAAGAGAAAGATCAGTGTCTTCTCATTTGAAGAATGAATCAGTGTCTGTCCATGTCAATCACATTGCAGTGAAGAAAGATTCAGAAGATAACTACAAGAATGCTCTGAAGAAACAGGGAAAAGATTAACTTCTATTCAAATTCATAAGTAGAAGCTTTAAGAGGTCAAATGACAATGATTTGAAGAGAAAATAACAATGAATGCAATTCTTGTATCTACTGTAGTTGATAACATATATAATATGAAAGTCATGATAGACAGCAGTCTATGTCACTATGCAATGATAAAATCTTCAGTTGTAAGATATCATAATCTTCAGTGTATTCTCTTATCAAAATCCTGACTTCTTACAGAATTTGATGATTCAAAAGATGTTTGCATCTGTTATATAATGAAACTAAACATAAATATTGAAGAATATCAGTGTGAAGACATCTATGCATATGAAGTTGATAATCTTAATTATAATCTAATGTTAGAACTTATCTAGCTATCTAAACAAGGTATCTTATTAAACACTTAAAACAGGAGTTTAATATTCCCTAATAATGATAGAATTCATGAAGATGATATTCACAAGACTATGAATCTGACACAGATCTCTGTCAATGCTTATGAAATGCTCTGAAAAAGAAGTCATCAAAACCACTGACAGAGTTATTAACAAAGTCACTGATAGCAGAATCATGTATCAATCTATTCTGTCAGTCTGACTGATATCAAGAAAGCTCTAGAAAAGTTATTTCATACTATAATAACAGATTCTTACATAAAACTCTCTTAACAATATCATGAATACCTAGATGTCTTCTGATAAGACAATATTATGAATATATCTTCTTTACAAGACTCAGAAGTGAATCACAGTATTAAGTTAGAAAAGAAGAATGATAAGAACTCTAAGTCACTGTGAGATCCTCTTTATAATATATCTCAAGATGAACTTCTTCTTCTTTGAAAGACACTCAATGATCTGTTAGATAAGAGATTCATACATGTTAGTAACTCTTTCACTGCAGCTTCTATTCTCTTTATAAAGAAGTCAGATGAAGAACTTCAATTCTGTATGAACTACTGAGATCTGAACAGATTGATAAAGAAAGATTGATATTTCTTATCTCTCATTAATGCAACTCTAGCATAAATCAGATAAGCTCAATGATTTACAAAGCTAGATATCATTGTCATGTTTCATAAGATTCATATTATCAAAGAAGATGAATAACTTACAGTACTCTGAACATATTATAATCTCTTTGAATGAATAGTTACATTCTTTGAACTGACTAACATCTTCAGTACATTTCAGAAGTATATTAACTGAGCACTCTGAGATTTCCTTGATAAGTTTGTATCTGCTTATTTAGATGACATTCTCATCTTCATCAATGAATTCAGAAAAGAGTATCAAGAGTATATACAAACAGTATTATAATGACTATGAGAAGCAGAACTATCAATTAATATTGACAAGTATGATTTCAAAGTTAAGAGTACTAAATACTTTGATTTCATCATAGAAGCTGATAAGAGAATTCAAATGAATTCTGAGAAGATCTCTGTTATTCTTAAATGAGAAGCTTTATATACTGTGAAAGATGTATAAAGCTTCATTAAGTTCACTAACTTCTATCAGTGATTTATATGAAACTTCTCAGATATTATGAGATTACTTACAGATCTTACTAAGAAAGACTCAGTATTTTAATAATTAGCAGACACTGAAGCTGCATTTATACAGATAAAGAAGATGTTTATTAATACTTCTCTACTGATAATATTCAATTCTGATTATAAGACAGTTATTGAGACTGATTTCTCTGACTATGTGACAGAAGAAGTGATATTATAATATAATGATAAAGATGTTCTATAATCATGTGTCTTCATATCTAAGAAACTGAGTTCTGCTGAATGCAATTATGAGATCTATGATAAGAAACTTCTTATGATTATATACTGTTTAAAAGAATGAGACTCTGAACTGTGAAGTATCTCTGAATTTGAGATAATCACAGATTATAAGAATCTCAAATACTTCATAACTATTTATAAACTTATTGAATAACAGATGTGATGATCTGAGTTCTTAAGTCACTTTCATTTTATAATACACTACTGTCTCAGCAGTCAGAACTTGATGACAGATGCTCTCTTATAATAAGAGTAAGATATGTCTTCTGATGTAACAGACACCTGTTGAATGAACTGAAAACACTGACTTCTAGATCTGAAGATATTAGTTGATTAAGATGAAATAACTCATAACACTATACACACTTCTCTGATTAGAACACTCTCTCTCTGAACTGATACTGATACTGATATCTCAACTTCTCTCAAATCTACACTAGATGAATTATGATATGTAACAGCTTAAACTGATGAACTTCTTTAAGCACTTATTAAAGCAGTATATTCAGAAGCACTCTGATTTTCCTCAGAACTATGTATAAGAACTGACATCTCAGAATGTTCAATCAATAATAATAATACTCTATAATTCTGTGAGTAATGTTAAGTCTCTCACTCTGAACTCTTATGCACTCAGATAATATAAGAGATACATGATTTGTATATAACTGATTATTCAGGTCATAAATAACTGTATTAAATAATCTCTCAGAAGTTCTACTGATCTGAGATATTAAACAGTATCAGATGTTTTGTCTGAAACTGTAATCATTATTTCTTCATCATCTTGTGAAAGAATCATAGAAAAGACCTGCTGAAACTGATTAATATTCCTAATAAAATCTAGTAAGATGTGATAATTGACTTCACTATTAATCTCTCTGAGAGTAAGAGCTGTAGAAACATTCTGATTATTGTGAACTAATTAAGTAAGAGTATTATATTGAAACTCTGTGATAAGATGAATACTGAACAAGTTGCTGAAGCTTTTCTAAGAAGTCTGTTCTATTAAATGTATGAATTACTGAGATCTATAGTATTGAATTGAGGCTGTTAATTCATAAGCACTTTCTGAACAAGAATCTATCAAGTTCTTAAGATTATGTACTGTTTATTAACTGCTTATCACTCTGAGACTGATGATACATCAGAACAGATAATTCAGACTATAAAGAATTATCTTTATAAATTCTGTAACTACTTATAAGATGATTGATATAATCTTCTTCTATATGCAGAGATTACTATCAATGATTGAGATGCTATTTCAACAGATATGAGTCTGTTCTTTCTTACACATAATTATCACATGAAAGTGTTAAATCTTTTAGAGATTACACAGTTCATATCAAACCTCTGCAGTCTGATTCAGATTACTGATAGCATAGTAATAAAGCTCTGAGATGCTTACAACTGAGCAGAGATCTTCATGATAACTGTAAAACAAGATTAAGAGAATCAAATCAATATTCACTGAGATCTCACTGAACAATATAAGATAGAAGACTTGATATGATTGAATCTTAAGAATATACAGATTACATGTTCATCTTGTACACTGAATTACTGTTATATCAAGTATAAAGTGATAGAAGTTCTAGATAGTCATAACTACTGTCTTATCATATTATCAGAAATCTATAATATCTTTCACACAAGCTTGCTCTGCTGCACTATTACTGATCTGTTTTCTTCTCAACTGACTTCTGACTGACAGCTGTCAGACATTATAGAAGAAGATAATAAGCTTGAGTAAGAGATTAAGAATATTCTCAATAAGAGATCTCACAGCTGCAGCTGATAATATCTTGTGAAATAAGTCAGCTATAATCATCTGATCTGGACTCTGAGCTCTTTGTTATCTGAGACAGCAGCTCTTGACTGATGAGAACTACACATCTGTGACTCAATATCACTTCTGAAAAGAAGGGACTAATGTGGCAGGCTGCGCCTGATCAATCATACAGACTATTCTGTTACACTTCACAGATTTCTATCATTCTGATTCTCAGTCACTTCACAGATCACTTCACAGATTTCTAATGTTCTGATTCTCAGTCATCAATTCTCAGCTGAAAACCTATGAAATTCCTATTCTTCCACCCCGAAGCTTCACTGTGTACATCACTGTGCATGTGTATAAATATTCACTCTGATCACTGATTCTCACACTTTCTCTTTCTTTCCTTCTCTAACATTTTTCTCTTTGTTATATAAGACCTATCAATATAATACTGATCTATTCAGTGTAGGCCTCTTACAGTCATATGCTCATTGTTGATATATCTATCTCATAATATCAGCATGTGCTTGATCACTAGTAATTTCTTTTCATATACTGAGTAATTAAGCTCAGCATCTGATAGTTTTCTATCATTATATCATCAGATGTAGCTTGTCATTCTTACTCATCTGTAGAAGAGCGCCTTCAATAGCTCATTCAGATACATCTATTACAATGTAGAAAGGTTTATTTCTATGAAATTTCTATTCTTCCGCCCCGAAGCTTCACCGCGTACATCACTGTGTATGTGTATAAATATTTACTCTGATCACTGATTCTCACACTTTTTCTTTCTTTTCTTTTCTAACATTTTTCTCTTTGTTATATAAGACCTATCAACATAATACCAATCTATTCAGTGTAGGCCTTTACAGTCATATGCTCATTGTTGATATATCTATCTCATAATATCAGCATGTGCTTAATCACTAGTAATTTCTTTTCATACACTGAGTAATTAAGCTCAGCATCTGATAGTTTTCTATCATTATATCATCAGATGTAGCTTGTCATTCTTACTCATCTGTAGAAGAGCGCCTTCAATAGCTCATTCAGATACATCTATTACAATGTAGAAAGATTTATTATAATCTGATTGAATAAGCACTGAGAATGTTATTACATATTCTCTCAGTGTGAGAAAAGTCTCTTCATACACAGTATTTTAGATAATTAACTGAAACTTTTTCTTTCACAGATTAGCATTCATTTTGCTTAAGAGATCTAAGAGTGATATAGCTATTTATATGAAATCCTTGATAAATCTATAGTAATATAAGATCAACTTAAGAAACTGTTATATATAATGTATATTTCTCAGCTGCAGCTAATTCACTATAATATTCAATTTCTCTGAGATGAGATATATACAGTTATCACTCACTACATGTTCTATGAACTTTAACTCTTTCATTTCAAACACACACTTTATTGATTTAATATAGAGCTTATACTCTGTCAGAGTTGTAAATACTTTATTAAGATACTTCAGATATTCATTATATAAGTTTGAGAAGACTAGAATGTTATTCAGATATACAAGATATAAGATTTCATTCCATTTATAAAGAATTATATTCATCATTATTTGAAAGATGACAGATGTATTTATCAAACTGAATGATATTATCAGAAATTGAAACTTCTCTTATTATATATTAAATACAGTTTACAGAACTGACAGTTTATCTACACAGATCTGTCAGTATTCTGAGTGAAGATCAATCTTTAATAGATATCAGGTATTTTCAATTATATTCAACTGTTGTTGAATCTGTGACAGTGAATATTCATTCTTAGTTATAAGCTTATTAAGTGCTTAATAATTAATACATATTCATCACTCTTTATCTGTCTTTTTCACAAATAGAACTGAAAAGTCTCACACACTTAATAAGAGTTGTATAAGATCATGTTCTAGAAGGTCTGTAATCTGATACTTCTGTTCTTTAAGATGTGTTTATGACAGAGAGTATGCATTCTGATTGACTAGTTTTGCATTCTCTGTATTAATCTCATGTATAAATTCTTATTTTAGCAGCAATTTCAGTGAAAGATCTATTCAGAAGATATTCTCATACTTCTTCAGAAGCTTTTTTATACATTTATTCTTCTATATATTCTTTATCTTAGTTTTCTTCACTTCTAAATTCTGTATGATATACAGAATGCTTTCAGATGAGGTTTTATAAATTATTCTCTTTACTTATTAATGTTTAAGCAGATTTAACTCTTCTATATCAGAGACATGAAATGTTCTTCTCATATCAGTTAATAGAATTGTATGAACTGTTTTCTTCTTATCAGTTAATTATATATAATATATACATCATTGAATCTGTGAATTGAATCTTTAAAATTAATCAAGTCTGAGAATAAGGTTGTATTTCACATTCTGCAGCTCTCACACTGAAATATAGCAAGATCATTCTCTGAAGTACAAGGAAAATCTTACTCTTACAGATGATATTAAATATCAGTTATCAGATAATCTTATATATCAGAGATTCTTCACTCAGCAGATTTCTTTCAGTCTTCAAATTATATAATTATTAATATATTATATAAAAGCTTCTATATCTGTTAACACTTTTGCAGTCATCTCTCAATTCTTACTCAAGTGCTCTTTATACATTAACATTTCAGATCTTAAGATATTAAGATAAGTGTCTGCTTTATCATTCTCACCTGTACTTTATTCAGAAGCCTGCTTTCTCTTGATATTCACACAATTCAGAGAATCATCTAACACAGACATCTCTTTCACTTTGAAGACTTTTTATAGAATATCAGTAAGTGTCTCTGAGCTCATTGATTCTACTAGTTTTTTAACTCTCTTACTTCTCTTAACTATACATGCTGTGTGTAATCTTTTATATTATGATTTGATATCTACAGTTGAAGCAAGCTCAATACTCATAATATCAAGATTTTCACTCAGAGAATCTCTTTTTCAGAGAATTCAGTGCTTTAGCAATGATATTCAAATCTAGATTTATTACATTCAGATGTGTAACTTATATTATAGAAGTCTGATTATCTGTTCTCTGTTAAGATATACTTGATTACAGTATTTTCTATTATAATTGACTTACTTATTTCTATATAATAAGAATTGTAAGAGGCCTACGCCGAATAGATCGGTATAATATTGATAGGTCTTATATAACAAAGATAAAAATGTTAGAGAAGGAAAGAAGAAGAAAGTGTAGAAATCAGCAATCAGAGTGAATATTTATACACATATGTGATGATATATGCAGTGAAGCTTCGGAGTGAAAGAATCTATACACATTCATGATGGCCAAGAATCAGCAATTGAGAATGGCCGAGAATCAGAGTGTATGTATTTGAGAGTGAAGTGAAAGAATCTATGAAGTGTAACAGAATAGTCTATATGATTGATCAGGTGCAGCCTGCTACATTAGTCTCTCTCTTTCAGAAGCAGTTCTTATCAGTCAAGAACTGCTGTTTTAAATAATACAGAACTCAGAGTTCAGATCAGTTAATTATAGTTAACTCATTTCATGAGATATTACTGACTGCAGCTGCAGAGTCTCTCATTGAGAATATTCTCAATCTCTCACTCAAGCTCATTATCTTCTTCTATGATGCCTGATAACTGTCAGTTGAAAGTCAGTTGAGAAGAGAACAGATCAGTGATAGTACAGTGTAACAAGCTTGTATAAAATACATTATGAATCTCTGATAATGTGTCAAGACAGTAGTTATGACTATCTAGAACTTCTATCACTTTATACCTGATATGATGATAATCTAGTGTATGAGATGAACATGTGATTCATATATTCTTAAGATTCAATTATACCAGATCTTCTATCTTATATTGTTCAGTGAGGTCTTGATAAACATTGATTTAATTCTCTTAATCTTGTTTCACAGTTGTTATGAAGATCTCTGCTCAATCACAGATATCTCAGAGCTTTGTTACTATATTATCAGTGATCTGAATCAGACTGCAGAGGTTTGGTATAAACTGTGTAATCTCTAGAAGATTCAACACTTTCATGTAATAACTGTGTGTAAGAAAGAACAGACTTACATCTGTTGAAACAGCATCTTATTCATTGATAGTGATCTCTGTGTGTAGAAGCAGGTCATGTCAATCATCTTATAAGTGATTGCAGAACTTGTGAAGATAATTCTTTATGATCTGAATTATCTGTTCTGATGCATCATCAGTCTCAGAGTGATAGACAGTTGATAGACAGTGTGTAATCTTGAGAACTTGACAGATTCTTGTTCAGAGAGCACTTATGAATTGACAGCTTTAATCTGATACTATAAATCTCAGTAATCTATACATCTGATAGAACAGGCTCTGTAGAAAAGCTTTGATAACTTATTCAGTATTTATCTTATTACAAGGTTTCAATATTATATCTTTACTCAATTGATTCATGATGATCAGAATATTTCTACAACTCTTACTCTCAGAGAGATCAACTGTGAAGTCAATTGTCATATCTTATCAGATTCTATTGAGAATATTGAGTGATTTCAGTAGGCCTTTTCTACAGTTCTTTCATGAGATGATGAAAGAACAATGATTACAGTTTTGAATGAAATATCTGATACTGTTTGATATCTCAGATCAGTAGAACTCTTGAGAGATTATTTAATACAATTGTTTGTAACCTGAGTGATTGATTATATGTGAATCATGCATCTCTTGCATTATTCAAGTGTGTAAGAGTTTGAAGTAGAGAACTCAATGTCATTCACAGAACTGCAGAGTGTTATTATCATTGATTAAATATTCTGAGATATCAGTTCTTATATGTAGTTCTGAGGAAAATCAGAGTGCTTCTTGATATACTGTTTTAATAAGAGTCTGAAGAAGTTCATCAGCCTGAGCTGCTATATATCTGTAAGAAATCCCGCTTCTCGCGAATTCTTTACCCCTATTCCTATCTCTCGCGTAATCAATAGGGCTAGCGGCCCTTGGCTACACACAACTATATAGACTGGAGTTCACAAATACTATTCATAACTCAGCTTGAATGCTATTATATATTTAATCTCTACATTTTATCTTTCTATCATGAATACTTCTAGTAGTTAACAGTATATATCACATCAAGCTGCAAACACTCAAATAATCACCTGCAAGTACTTATTCTTACATTTCAAGCTCAGTCAGCCAGCAATCACCTGTTATGACTGAAAGAACTAGAAACTCACATGCTTCAATCCCTGCAAACTCTACTACAGATACTTAGAAGCAGCCATCTGAATCATGAATAACTCTTATAGAAGAAGTCTCAGAGAACTTATTAATCACTCACAGAACATCATTCTCTGCATCTGTGACAGAGAAATTCTTCAAACTCATAAATGAATCAATCTCAGTGAAGAACATTCTTGAGCATTTTCTGTGAAATCAAGCTATTTTTCTATAAGAAATGCTTACTCTCTGCAAACACTCTTGAACTGAGTCTCTAGACATAATCTTCAGAGATACTCATAAACTGAAAAGAAACTTTCTTAAGCTGCAATCACTTAAGGCCACTTATTGAATCACAATTTATAAAAGCTTTTACAAGTTTGTATTTGAAATTACCTCACAAGCTCAGCTGTATAATATGAAAGATGAAGAAGCTGTTATCTATATAATAACAGGCCTCTATTACACTGAAGTCAAGAACTGACTGAATTATCTAGAGAATAATTATGAGAGATTCTACTGATCTGTTCTCAAGATCTATTTAGAGAATAAGTTAAAAGACTCTGTGAGCTGAATAGAGAACACCTGAACTGTGATTATCAATATTAGAAAAAGAGGTGAGAAATCTGATAAAGACTACTCACAGTGCTTCATGAAATTGTGAACTGAATTAGAATCTTCAGAAACAGAGTTCTGAAACAAGATCTGAATAATAATATTCATGAAGAGACTGAATAAAGACATGCAGAATAAGCTTATTAAGTAAGACTCTAAGTTCTTAGCTCTGAAGAAACTGATGACTCTTATTCATCACTTACAGATCACTGTGAGAGTCACAGATCTATAGAGAGTAAATCACTGACTAGCTCTGTAAGAGTCAGAACAACAGAGAACAGATTTATCAGAAAAAGATGATAAGACACAGAGAGATTCATGTCTGACTACTGAGTAGAGAGAGAGAGCTTCATAAGCTCTTATAAACAGAGTGTATAACAGAGAGATTAAGAAAAAGAGACTCTACTTCATCTGTTCTAAATCAGAATATCTTTACACAAACTGTTCAGATAAACTAAAATAGAAATTTAAGAAGTTATAGACAGAGTCAGCAACAGCCTTCTTAAGAGTCTTGAAGCTGATATCTGAATCTGTTACTTCTCTGATGAAAATGCTTACTTATAGAAAGAGACTGTGTCATGATACTGCTGTCTCATAAGTATGAAAAGTATTGATAAACTCAGAATCTCAGATCACTGTGATGTCTCTAAAGCTCATAGAGTGAATGAGCTGAAAGATGAAAACTGAGAATCTGCTCTTATAATAAGCAGAGCACAAGAACTCAGACCTGAGAGCTGAGAGACTTACAAGAGTTATCTTTGAATTGTAAGATCTCTCTGAAACCTGAAGAAGATTTGCAGAAACTGTGATTATCACAGACATCACAGATAATATGTACTTAAGACTTGTATAAGTTCAAAGACATAATTCACACATAGCTGTTCATAAGTCAGGTTTATACTTCTGATCAGTGTTGATAGATTCACTTATGAAGATAAAATCAGTTAATACTGCAGAGTTGATTAGAGAAGACAAGCTTATCTATATAATAACTTTATAAGTGTCTGAGAATCTTGCAGTCATGAAAACTAAGCTTCAGATATCAGAGAAATACTGAGATCTCACAGAGATATTCAGCTTAACAAAGACAGCTGAGCTTTCTTCTCACTGTGAGAAGAATCTAATAATAGATTTGATAGAAGAGTAGAAACTCTTCTAAGAATTAATCTATAAGCTCTCTTATCATGAGACAGAGGTCTTACAGACCTATGTGAAGAAGAATCTGAAGAATAACTTTATCTGATCTTCACAGGTCTTCACAGAAGCCTCTGTGATATTTATAAAGAAGAAGAATAAAGATCTCAGATTGTATATAGACTACTATAATCTGAACTTCAAGATAATAAAGAGCTGCTATTCTCTGTCTCTGATTGAGAATGTGATTAACTGTCTTATAAGAGCTGTTATATTCACACAACTGAATGTGATCAATGTATATACATAGCTATAAATACAGTCTGAGAATGAATGAAAGACTGTCTTAAAACTGCACTAAAATTATTTGAATATCTAGTGATGTCTTTTGATCTGATTAATACTCTTATAATATTTCAGTCTTTCATTAATAAAACACTTTACATATATCTGAATGTCTTCATGATAATATATCTGAATAATGTGATAATGTACTCTGTGAAGAAGAAAGAACACACTGAGTATATACAAAGTGTGTTGAAGATCTTAGATGAGACAGAACTGTATATTAAGCTTATAAAGTATAACTTCAGTATCTGTTAGATTAATTTCCTAGAATATGTAATCACTGCAGATAATATTCAGATAAAATCTTCATAAGTTAAGACTATTCTATCATGATCAGACTTAACTAGTATTCATAAGATTCAGATCTTTCTGAGCTTTGTGAATTTCTATAGACAGTTTATCTTTATATTTATAAGAATCTTCTTGACTCTTGCAGATATACTGAAGAATGAAAATAAGAAGAAGTTATTCTGTGAACAGAGAATAAAAAGATTGTTAAGAAGAGAGAACTGTAAGAACTTTCTTATCTCAGAAGCTCACAGAGTCTTTATAAGATTGAAATAGATATTTATAAATACAGTGATACTGTTTCACTTTAATCTCTTACTCTTAATCAGATTGAAGACAGATGTCTTCTTCTTTACAATTTCAGAAATAGTCTTATAACTACAGTTAAATAAGAACTGAGTTTCAGTGATCTTTTTCTCACAGAAAATGCAATCTGCAGAGATCAACTATAACATTCATAATCAGAAGCTTTTTATAATAGTGAAATTCTTTTATTACTGATATCACTACTTTGAGAGTCTTATAACAGTGATTACTGTTAGAACTGATCATGACAGCTTATAATAGTTTACTTTAATCAAGAAACTCTTGCAGTAGCAGATTCACTGAGCTCAGAGACTGAGTGAGTTCTGATTCAAGATAGAATATATTAAGAGAACTAAGAACTCAGCAGACAGACTCTCTCACAGATCAGACTATATTAAGAAAGCCAGAATGATAGATACAGAGAGACTAGAGAAGACAGAAAAGCTTCACAGAATACTCAGACTGAGTATTATGAAGAGATTGACTGAAGAGTCTCTCAATTTCTCAGAAAAGAAGAGAAAAAAGAAAGAAAAGAAGTCTGTATAACTACTCTCTGTAACACTGAGAGTCAACACTCTGAGAATCTCTATGAGAATTCTTGAAGAGAGTATCTATAATCTGAAGAGTTTGCAGGCTTTGAGAAGTATCACAGAAGATCTGATATAAGAAGAAACAGAGTATAAGTCTTTATAAAATCTTCTATTCAGATTGTTTGAACTGCAACTGAAGAATGAATATACTCAGTATATTCAGAAACTGCTCACAGTAGAGATCAATTCTACAGAAATAAAGAATTAAAGAGACTTAAATAATCTCTTATAAAGAGAGAATCAGATTTATGTACCTATAAATGAGTTTCTATATATAGAACTTATTAAAAGGCAGTATAACTCTTCTCTAGCAGGTCATTTTACAGACACTAGAACTCATGAGTTATTTATAAGAAAATACTTCTGACTGAAGATATAAGAACTTATGAAGAAGATAGTGAATTCTTATACTGTTTATCAGAGTTTATAAATAGTATAGTTCAGATTATACAGAGAACTTACTTCTCTATTCATTCTGCAGAAACCTTGAAAACAGCTAGAAATAAATGCTCTTATAAGTATCTCTGAAAGTAAGAATATATATAATACCTGTTTTAACAGTGTGCTAATGATAGTGAATCACTTTATCAAGATAACACACTTTATACTCACTCACAAGAACTTGAAGTCAAAGGATTTGACTCATATCTTTATTCACAATATGATTCAGTTATATAAATTATCTGTGAATATTATCTCAGACAGAGAATTAATCTTCATAGAAGAGTTCTGATCTGATCTGATAACTATACTGAAGATTTTATAAGATTTAAGTATAGCTTTTTATTAATAGACAGATAATTAGACAGAATATCTGATAAGTATATTGAAACAGTATCTGCAGTGCTTTATTAATTATAATCAGAATAACTAAGTATATTGATTATCACTCACAGAGTTTGTATATAACAACTCAAAGCATGTCAGCACAGATAAAACTCTCTTTGAGATACTTACTGAGACTTATTCATGAATAATCTTAATAAACTCATGAGAGTATACTATAGAGTGTGATAATATCTGTGAATAAGCTGAGAGAATTCAGAAGATCTGGGAGAAAGCCTGTGAATTCTTGAGAAAGACTTAAGAGTATCAGAAGAGATACTATGACTTTAAGTATATTATAAAGAGTTTTAAAAAAAATGATAGAGTCTGACTAAGTCTAGAAAACATTATCATGTGAAGATCTAATAAGAAGCTGAATCTCTTATGAACAGAGTCTTATAAGATTATGAAGAAAGTTAGTTTATAGTTCTATAGATTAAAACTGTTATCTGAGTTATAGATATATAATATTTTTCATGTCTCTTTACTCTGTAAATATAAGAAATTCTTAGAAGAGAATTCTGTGACTCATAACTCTGTTTATAAAGTACTAGAGAGTGAAAGAGAATATCAGATCAAAGAGATTATTAACTCAGAGAAGTGAGATTATAAGCTCTGATTCAAGATTCAGTGATAAGAGTATTCTGATAAAATGAATAAGTTCACTTAAGAATTATCTGAGTAGATAAGATATCTGTAGAAGCTGAGACATAACTTTCATAC
Source organism: Blastomyces gilchristii SLH14081 (assembly GCF_000003855.2). Taxonomy (NCBI): domain Eukaryota; kingdom Fungi; phylum Ascomycota; class Eurotiomycetes; order Onygenales; family Ajellomycetaceae; genus Blastomyces; species Blastomyces gilchristii. The sequence goes on along the minus strand of NW_003101654.1, from coordinate 325,421 downwards.
TGTAAATTCTGATAAGTCAGAATAACACAGTCTTCACTAAGAACCTGATTATAATAAAGATATTAGCACTGTCATTTGTAAACTCTAGTCTATAAGATAATGAGTTTCTACTGAAATGAACAGTCTACAGTGTATATAAGAAAAGAAGAAATTATATTCTTATTAAAGCTAAAAAACAAGAAAATAAACAGGGCTGTAAACACAATTTGAAGATTAATAAAGAAAGAATAAAGAAAACTTAAATTCACACTCTTATCACTTATAATACTCAATTCTTTCATAACTATTAATTTCTCTCTTTAAAGAAGTAGAGAGTATTATATCTGTGATATAGATAATTATTGCATTTAATATAAAGATCATCAGAAATGCATAGACTTCAGAGAAGCTGAATACTAGAGTATACACAGTTGTAGTAGAGTCTTGAAAACTGGTCATCTGTACATGTGATCAGATATCTCTTATAAAGCTGTGTCTACTCTCTCAGTTATGCTGAAGTATTCAGCCTGAAAACAATTAAGATGTAGAGAGAGAACTCATCTATTCAGATTAACTTCTGTCACAAATTCATGACATTTGTATTGTCTTGATTATCTGAATTTTGCAGGTATCTGAGAACTCATCTTTCATTGATAATGAGATTGCAGAAATGTGCTGTGATGTGAGAATCATTGATAGAGAATCTAGACATATTTGCATATACCTGATCAGAGATTGTGCAGGCAGAGAAAAGGTGATTATAGATCTGTAAGATCACAGAAGACACTGACAACACAGACAGCTTTACAAGAACTGTTAGCTAGAGTCTGTAAGAAATTACTTGTGAGAAGACTTACAGCAAAGAAGGGAACTGCACTGCTTGAAGCCAGGAACTGATCTGAGAGAGGCATGAGATGAGTCACTGATCTGAAGATCAGGTACAGTGGCAGAGCTGAGAAGAATGAAGACACAGTCATGAGCAGTGACATCTCTGCTTCATCAGTCAGTAAAAAGTAATCAGAGAAGTCACAGAGACACTCATGAGAAGCTTAACAGTGATCAGACATTATTTATAAAGATATTGAAATTGAAAAAATTTTTATTCTTGAGAAGTTCTTGAATTAATATACAGATATTGTTAGAAACACTCTCTCTCTATTATCTGAGTAAAAATACTTTATGAATAAATGAGAATACTCATAGTTTGTGAGAATGAAAGCTGTTATAGAAAAAGAAAAAAGAAGATAAGATTTCATAGATAGATCTGAGATATTTATACTACTTTAGAGAGATTTACTTACACTGTGAGTAATTCTACAGAACAGTCAGATCACTCTAGTAAATATGAGTAATTATGAATCACAGATCTGAATCTTTTTATATAACTATAAAGAGTGATTACAGATCACAGATATCTTGATTTTATAATTCTACAGAGTTAATAATAGAATGAAAAATTCCTCACAATTCTACAGTGTTAAAGAACAATAATTTATAAGAATGAGTGAAAGATTAACTTATAAATACTTCTCTTTGATAAGAGTGATCTCACAGATAGTGATTTATCTGTAAGATAAATCTGTATAATAATTACATAAGAATCTCATGAAAATAATTGAGAGTTAACTGAAACTCTTCTATATAAAAGATATGAGATGAATCTGTGTAATAGTCAGAGAAGAATCTGTAAATTATAAAGAATCTTATAAAATAAGAAACTGAGTAATAGACTCTTTTCTCTTTATAGTAATAAGAGATTTTTCCTTACTAAGATTTTTTATAGATATGAAGAGTTTTTAGTGAGTATTATTACAGTGCTAAGCTGATTCTAGAAAGTCACTCAGTGAAAAGCTTTGTGAATAAAGTCTTAGAAAGGGAGAAATATGTAAGAAATTCTGCTTCTCACAGATTCTTTACTTCTATTTCTATCTCTTATATAATCAATAGAGCTAGCAGCTCTTAGACTGGCCACTGAGACCATGAATTTCACATTTGATCTCATTTGGTCTGGTCTCATACATTTCTTAGCGTGAATCCCGCTGGGACTGGCTATCAAAAAAACATGTAAAGTGACTATATATCAGATCTTAAAATGGAACCATGACTTGAAAAAAATGAGAAAGTGATCTCATTTGGTCTCATTTAGTCTCATTCTTGGCATAAAGTTATTATTTTTAGACATTTTAAGGTTTTTTTTAGACTATTTTTAATTTTTTAAAAAGTAACACTTTTTGGTAACACTCAAATGAGATTTAAAGTCATTTAAAGCAATAAAAATAATTTAAATTGAGAAGTGGAAATCATGGTCTCATTTGGAAAATGTGACAAGAGTAGACAGTAAGTCTCACTGAGACAGTATGAAACTACTATCTAATGTTAAAACCGTGTAATGGGATCAGTCGAATTGATAATGGAACTATCAAAAAATCTGGTCCTGGTCCCAGACACGGTCACACGGTCAGTCTAGCAGCCCTTGGCTACACACAACTATATAGACTGAAGTTCATGAATACTATTCATAACTCAGCTTGAATGCTATTATATATTTAATCTCTACATTTTATCTTTCTACTGTGAATACTTCTAGTAGTTAATAGTACATATCACGCCAAGCTGCAAACATCTGAATAATCACCTGCGAGCACTTATTCTTACAATATCATAGTTCATTCAGTGTAGAGAAAGTGAAGATATCAATGTCAGTATCAGTTCAGAGAGAGAGTGTTCTAATCAGAGAAACATGTATAGTGCTATCAGTTGTTTTATCTTGGTTAATCAATATCTTTGAGTCTAAGAGTCAGTGTTCTCAGTTCATTCAGTGTGTGTCTGTCACATCGAGCAGCATATCTTGTTCTTGTCACAAGAGAGCGTCTGCCATCAAGTTCTGGCTGCCAGAATGATAGTGTATTGTAAAATGAAAGTAGCTTAAGAACTCAGACCATCGCATCTGTTGTTTAATGAGTTTACAAGTAGTTGTGAAGTATTTGAGGTTCTTGACTTCGAAATCACACTTGTCAATATCAATTGATAATTCCGCTTCTTGTAGTCATTGTAATACTCTTTGTACATGCTCTTGATGTTCCTTTCTGAATTCATCAGTGAAGATGAGAATGTCATCTAGATAAGCAGATGTAAATTTGTCAAGAAAGTCTTGAAGTACTCAGTTAATATACTTCTGAAATGTACTGAGAGCATTGACTAGTTCAAAGAGTGTGACTACTCATTCAAAGAGATCATATCATGTTTGAAATGCTGTAAGGCACTCATCTTCTTCAGTGATACAGATCTTATGAAATGCAGTGATGACATCTAACTTTATAAATTATTAAGCTTATTCAATGTGAGCTAGAGTTTCATTGATAAGAGATAAAGAATAACAGTCTTTCTTTATTAATCTGTTCAATTCTTGATAATTCACACAGAATCAGAGTTCTTCATCTGATTTCTTTACAAAGAGAATAGAGGCTGCAGTGAAAGAGTTGCTAATGTGTATGAATTCCTTATTTAATAGATCATTAAGTGTCTTTTGAAGAAGAAGAAGTTCATCTCAGAACATGTTATAAAGAGAGTCTCATGATAATTCAGAGTTCTTATCATTCTTTTTCTCTAACTTGATACCATGATTCATTTCAGAACCTTGTAAGAGAGGTATGTTTGTAATATTATGTTGTTAAAAGACATCTAGATACTCATGATATTATTAAGAGAGTTTTGTACAAGAATCTGTTATTATAACACAGAATAACTTTTCTAGAGCCTTTTTAATATTAGTCAGACTAATGAAGTAGATTGATACATAATTCTGCTGTCAATGAACTTGTCAGTGACTCTGTCAGTGGTTTTGATAATGACTTCTTTTTCTGAGTATTTCATAAGTGATGGCAGAAATCTGTGTAAGATTCATAGTCTTGTGAATATCATCTTCATGAATTCTATTATTATTAGAGAATATCAATCTTCTGTTTCAAGTATTTAATAAGATATCTTATTCAGATAGTCAGACAAGTTCTAATATAAGATTGTAATCAAGATTATCAACTTCATATGTGTAGACATCTTTATGTTAATGTTCTCTTATATCTATGATCAGCTTCATCATGTAATGAGTATAAATGTCTTTTGAATCATCAAATTCTGTGAGAAGTCAGAGTTTTGATAAAGAGATACACTGAAGATTATGATGTCTTATGACTGAAGATTTTATCATTGTATAGTGATATAGACTGCTGTCTATCATGGCTTTCATATTATACATGTTATCAATCACAGTAGATATAAGAATCATATTCATTATTATCTTCTCTTCAAATCATTGTTATCTGACCTCTTCAAGCTTCTGTTTATGAATTTGAACAGAAGCTAATCTTTTCTCTGTTTCACTGAGACATTCTCATAGTTATTTTCTGAATCTTTCTCTAATGTAATGTGGTTGGCACGGACAGACACTGATTCATTCTTTGAATGAGAAGACACATGAATTGATTAGTAGTTGAAAGCAATATGTTCTGATCAGCTACAGTTGATACACACTTCACATTGACATTGATCAGTGACTTCTTCAGAAGTGATTCCAGGGACTTGAAAGCCTGTTCAAACAGCAGAAACTCTTGCTTGTACATAGACATTTAAATCTATTCAGTTCATGATATCTGCATTATTGCTATTACTTCTCTTCAGCATAGATGTATAAGTGACTGAGATATAACATCTTCTGTCACTGTTCTGTATACTCTTGAGCTTGATAAGATAATCATTTAATGTTCAGAGCTGTGTATAGAAGTTTGCATAAGTCTGATCTTTGTCTACACTTACAAGAGCCTGTAAGAGTTCAAAAGTCAATGTCTTCTTAAGCATGCTAATCTTCATTCAATTCTCTCAAGATTGATTATCTGCTTCTAGAATCTTAGTGTTGAAGTCAGAGATGAATATTGTAAAAGAAGTGTTTCTCTGTTAAATACTCTGTAATTAATCTAATGCTTTCTGTTACATGACAGTGTCTTGAAACAGAATATTAAGATGTTTCATAATATTATCAGGCATTTGCAATGTTGATTCACATGCTTTCATTTATAGATGAAATTTCTGTTTTATATGATCTTTCAATTATTCATTGATATATCAATCTTGATTAATTAGTGAACTGATAGCATCTTCATCTATACTCAGTTTCATGAGCATTTTCATTCTTTATAATGAGTAGAGAGTGAGATCAGAAGCATTAAAGTATACAGAAGCATTTAAGCATTCTTTCAGTGCTTTTATATTCAATTCTATAGATGTTGAAATTGCATGAATTAATTGTTGAATCTTTTCATATGAAAGTTATTAAGTTACATGCATATCTGCTATCTGTTGCTGTTGTAATTTCAACATTAGTCAGAGTCACTGTGATATTGTATCTATGCTTGCATTTGAGAGTTTTATATTATTATTAGACATGATTATATCAACTATTAAATGTATAATATCTGTGAAATCTGAAGAAGTGTAATTATATTCTCATATATCTAAGTGTTAGAACTCTCAGATCTTTCACTGATATTCTCTTATAAGATCTTATTCTCTTTATAAGATCTTGTTACAGGGTCAGAACAACTGATGAGCAAGCTTCTATCTGAGAACTTAGTATCTGCTTAACTGTTTGACTGTTTCTCTATTTCTTATGTATTGTTACATGTTCAGATATCTCTTGATAAATAATTGTTTCTAATGAGAAGATAATGTATGAATAATTGTTTTCTAATAAGAAGATGATGAATGTTTTTATAGTGTAAGAGGTCTACACTGAATAGATCAGTACAATATTGATAGGTCTTATATAACAAAGATAAAAATGTTAGAGAAGGAAAGAAAGAGAAAGTGTAGAAATCAGTGATCAGAGTGAATATTTATACATGTATGTAGTGACATACACAGTGGAGCTTTGAGGTGGAAGAATCTATACATGTTCGTGGCGGCTGAGGATCGGTGATCAAGAATGGCTGAGAATCAGAGCATATGTGTTCGAGAGTGAAGCGGAAGAATCTATGAAGTGTAATGAAATAGTCTATATGATTGATCGGGCGCAGCCTGTCACAAGAATATTGTATACTTCTTTTATCATATCTGATTATGAGGTTAAGCATTTTCATTCTACTCTTAACTCAGATATAAGATTATAAATGAAGATCTGTAAACAGAAAGATGTTAAAAGCTCTTCATTTAATACAAGATAGTATAAACTGAAGTGTATGAAGTATGATATAAGATCACTCACTTATCTACACTTAGTGAAGTATTTATAATACTTATCTCACATATTCACTTTCTCAAAGTTATGCAAGATTCATTTGAAAAACTCATTTCATATTTATGAGAATGAATATTACTTAAGATCTGTGAGATTCATCTTTTTAACAGTTATTTATAATGACTTCACTTTTTTATATAGAAATGCAGCAGATCTTAGAACTTGTTAAAATTCTGTCAACTATCTGTCTGTGAGTTTATATTTAATCTGATAATATAATTGCATCTGACTTAATCAGCTGATTACAGCATCATTTTTTCAGTTATTATTAAAGCTTAATAACTTTGACAGATCTCTCAGATTGATATATCTTATATTCAGCTTCTTATTCTGTGCAGTAATCTCTGATAATATATACACTTATGAAGAGGTTATGAACAATTGTAGTAAGATCTTCAGATTCAGTATAGTTATCTGTAAATATTCAATCTTCTACTACAGATCTAAGACCTGATTTTCTTTATTTTTATTAATGATAATAATTGTGTCAGTGAAGCTCTTTATGGTGAATGCTTAATTCACAGTAAATATCAATTGTTGTTTAATTTCTATCTCAGTCTATCACTGTGTACACAAGATTTTGATTTTATTTAGAATTCTTATATATGTACAGAGCTTCAATTTCAGTTCAGTGATCTCAGTTACTTTTCTTACTACTTTGATTACACTCTCTGAGAGGTTCTGCATATCTTTTAGTTCAGATAGTAGAGAAGAATGTTTATATTAACTAGAGAAGATATTTATTTCAGTGATTTTTCATTAATTATACAATGTTTATTATTATATTACTATATTATTATATTACTATATTATTATATAATTTCTGTTATTATTATACAATTTCAGTGATAATCATCTCTTTCTTTTTATTCTTCTTTTAAGTAGAAAGCAGTCTTCTTTGAATCTGATTCACTGCTTACATTTTCTTTCTCACATCTTATCTGTTTATATATGATATATAACATTCATCTGAGCATGAAGTTTTCTCTCAATAAGTGAAGTAGTATTAATTAAATGCTCTTTCACTCACTGTTCTTTATACACTATCTCTTGAGACATTTTTAGAACCACACTGACATGATAACTATAAATCACTTCATAGACAGAATTATCATGTTCTGGAGAAGCCTGTGCTTCTCACTGGTTTTTAGACATGCTATCAGATGTGATTCAAAGGTTTCTTGAGTCAGTGTATGATTACAGGCGTACGCTGACTTCTTATATACATTATCTAAATTAATTAGTGGCCGCTAGGGCCCCTTTACATTTGTAAGCGTGTTCGGAAGCGTGTTCAGAAGCGGCCGCGTTATTATCCGGCGGTCGTACGTTCTTCCAAACCACATTATAAGAGATGCAGTCTCTGAATCTGTATAATACTGTCTTAATATACAGTTTACAGCAGCTTTGATATGCTCAATGATGAACAGGTAAAAATTAATATTTAACTGATAAATTCATATCTTAATTATCTCTTTCTAACTGTTATTCAATACTTAATTCAGTGAAACTCTCATAGTTCTTGATTTCTTCTCATTAATTCTCTTATATAAGATAATATATAAGACTTTGAATTCTTATAACAGAGATATGATTTTTAATTTTGAATTATATTTATACATGTTAACAGCTCTTTACAACTGCTTCTCAGTGTAATTAGAAGATTTAGACATGATTATAATTAATGATAATTATTTGAAGATGAAGAATGAAGATATTCAAAATATTTTCTATACAGTGTGGTTTTTCATACACTGTGGCACACTCACTAGAGAGAGTGAGTAAGCATGGCACGGTTATAGGGATTCTTTTGAAGATTCTAACTTTGCAAGAAGGGGTACAAATAGCAAACCACTCTTCTTATATAGCGCATTGTAGTCAACTGTGATTTCAGCCACTCTCCGGGCGGAATGGGTATCGAATTTTGACCCAGAATGAGAAATTAATTTCTCATCACAAAGCGTGGCGGCCGAGTGTTGGTTTGGATGGTTGATTCTTCAACATTCAATTTTTGCAGAATCCTCCTCGGACCGGATCATCCGTGTTCCGGACACGCCATCTCATCACAAGCCTCAACGTTCCTTGTTGCAATGCTCTTGACAAATATCCAGAAACAGAGACAGGTCTGTTCGGTCTTTTCGGTCTGTTCGGTCTGTTTGATCTGATTGTTTCCTACTTGTTCGTTTTGGCCTTGGGGTTGATTACGGCTTTTTTCCACTCTGCATCCAAGCGCGCAACCGTCCTCGAGCTGCAATTTTTGGCTATAACACTCTCTGCATGCTCGAACCGGTTGATAGGTTGATAGAAGAGAGGAGTGCGATGTCCTTTATCATCACCCGTTTGCTATATCATACTTGTGGACTGAGTTTTGGGCGGCCCTTTGTTATTTGCTCTAATATAGTGACCCATTTTTTGTGCATTTCTGAAACGGTCTGCACAGCGTAACCCATCAATTCGAGCCAACCAACACACCCTTCCCCCCCCCCCCCCTTATTTTTTATTTTTATATTTATTTATTTTTTTTTTTTTTTGAATACTACATACACCTATTTCTGAAAATTCGCCATGCAGTCTTTATTCAACTCTGCAACTCGGGTGTTTTCTGCCGCAATTTTTCTCCGAGTTGTACTCCTCTTCTACGGGCTCTACCAAGATGCCCACTCTCCCATGAAATACACCGACATCGACTATTTCGTCTTCACAGATGCTGCAAAGTTTGTCTCACAGGGTCGCTCTCCCTATGACCGCGCCACATACCGCTACACCCCGTTGCTAGCCTGGCTCCTTGTGCCGACGGTGTGGGGCGGTAGTTTCTGGTTGGCCTTTTGGCAAAGCATTATTTGCCCTTGCCGACATCGTGGCTGGTTGGTTAATCGTGCGAGTTCTCCGCCAGCAGCGGCTTATGCAAATGGATATGCCGCGCGCGCTCAAGTACGCTAGCATCTGGCTACTTAATCCCATGGTTGCTACAATTAGCACGAGGGGCAGTTCGGAGGGGTTGTTGAGCGTCATAGTTATGGCACTGCTTTGGGCTGTCTTAGAAAAACGGGTTGCGCTAGCTGGCGCCCTCCTAGGTATTGGGGTGCATTTTAAGATATATCCGTTCATCTATGCCCTGTCGATCATTTGGCTGCTAGAAAACGACGAGAGTCATACAGAAGAGGCAGTTGGTATCTTGTTACCATCTATGATTAATCGCTTAGCCTCGTTTCTCAACCCATCCCGCATCCTTCTCACCCTCACCTCGCTTGCGGTCTTTTCCGCCCTCAACCTCTCCATGTATGTCATCTACGGCCTTCCATTTATGCAGCATACATATCTGCATCACCTCACCCGCGTTGATCATCGGCATAATTTCTCACCCTACAATATGCTCCTGTATCTCTCTTCCTCCACTGCTGCTCAAGGCACATCGTCAGGAAACCGCCTGGAGTCACTAGCATTCATTCCCCAACTTGTCCTCTCGGCTGTTTTAATCCCAATTGTTTTGGCCAAGAAGGATATAGCAGGCACTATGCTGGCGCAGACTTTTGCGTTTGTGACATTCAATAAAGTGTGCACGAGTCAGGTTCGTAAGGCCCATTCCTTTTCACCTCTTGCCCTAGTGCCGGAACTACTAGTGTCTAATAGAAGAATTTCCAGTACTTTCTCTGGTACATGATCTTTCTCCCCCTCTACCTGCCATATTCTTCCTTCATGAAAAGACCGCTCATCGGTATCAGCGCCCTTGCCTTCTGGATTGGTGGCCAGGCTCTCTGGCTGTATCCGGGGTTTCTTCTCGAATTCTATGGTCTCTCCACTTTTACTCCGGGCCTCTTCCTCGCTTCCTTATTCTTTTTCTTGGTCAACATTGGGATCTTAGCCGTTATTGTTGCTGATGTCGGCTCACGCTCAGGCAACTCCGTTACCTTGTGCGCATGTGGAGCTGCGAGGGTGGGAAAAAAGGCCGCAAGGGGCCTGGAGTGAAAGAAATGCTTGGCTCGTCATGGAAGTTTCTATGTTACATGCTGGCCACGAATAGATAAATATAACTAACACTGTTAATAATCGACGGACAATTTTCGCTCTGGTCCTACTGTATAGGGGGAACAATATGAGAAACGGAGAGCCTGTGCAGTGGAGGGTTTGTTGATTTGGACGGAAGGGATTGCCGTTGGTGACTTATATATATCTATTACATAGCCGCGGCCTATTCCGAACTGTAAGAATAATTAATGAATTAAACAAGCTTGCAAAAAGTGGGTTCTATCGCTTGATAATTATGAAAACAGTTTCTTCTCTCTTTAGAAAGAGACAAGCCTAGCGCCACGCTGAAAATTAGGAAATAAACCTTTCTAGAAATGACGCCTCCAGCGCCACGAAAACCGAATGACACCGGGTAGACAAGGTGAGGTGATATAAACGAGGGATGACAAGATTAGTTCTCTAGCAAAGCTGAGCTTCAACGTCGGACAGGATTCGAAATTGAAATATAGTAGTATAGATTAGGGGCTGGTAAATTGTTTTTTAGAAAAAGCAAATGAGCAAGCAGGAAGAGAAAGAGAAATTGGGAACAAATTTGAATAGAAAATGAATATGACTGGAAGCTGGCCAGACAAACTGAGCTTTTCACAACTTTGACTTGTCAGCGATGATCTTATATGAACTTGCTTTGATACTGAGTGGCCGGGTGCGAGGAAATACTCTCGACGCTGTTTGAACATTGATTCCATATTGGGGAAGTATGCCGTCGTCGAGTAGCTCGAACTCTGCATGTTGACGCGCTCCGTGTAGCGCGTCGAGGATAGTCTCACTCCATAGGCCAATACATTTGTTGTCCACGAGCTGGAAGTATGGATTGAGAAGGCCCAGGGGGCTAGCAGAATCAAGATCGATAAACCTAATGCGCATGTGGTTCAGAGTGACAAATGCGTCCAATGACCTCACTGCCGCGACAACCAGCTTCTCGAACGAGTTGATGAAGTTTATATTGGTAATACCGGACAGGTCGTTTAACATTGGGGAGCCATCATCATGGGATGGTTGCTCGCGACAGCAGGATTTCACCACAAGGTCTACTGATTTCAGTCTCGAGGCTGCGTGACTTGTGAGCATGGCCGCTCGTGCGTGCTTGAATAAACATGCGCAAACCTTTCCTGTAAAGGTCAAGGATTCCAGTTGGGGTGCAATGGCACCCAAAAGCTGGCAGAGGTGTGGTTCTGCATGAACTGTACCAAACCATCGCGAATGTGAGCTTGCCTTATTGTAGAAGCCTTCTAAGCTGATGTCCAGTCGGGTAATTGTTCTCGGGAAGTTGGCGAGAGCCTTGGATATAGTAACATGAGCTTCCAATTTTCGTTTCGCATAGGCACAGTCCCATTCGCGCAGATTAGGCAATGCCTTGGCAAGGTTACACCAATGCCGGTAGTCCCTCATGATATTCCAAGCACCCCTCATGACAAAGGTCTGAATGTTCGGAAGCACCTCGAGGCTTTCCTCTCCCGATTGACCCCACGGGTCATTATCAAAATGCCTGATCATTGGTGGTTTCTTGCAGTGGCCGCCTTCCAAGGTTAAGATCCGTGCGTGAGGGAAAAAGTAGGAAACGTGACAAAATATTTGTTGCAAGGTGGCGTTGCGGCTGGAGAATCTAAAATTGGAAGTACTCGCGCTGTTACTTGAGGTATTTTCAAAAGTAGCAACAGTCGCTTGAAGCACTGATGCCACGCTGGCTAGGTTCGAGTCCTCGATTCCATTGTGAGGGCGGTAGTAGTGTCGCGGGCGACCCTTTGGCATTCGATCTCCCCATACCGGGATCCATATTTCGATATGACGGACGTACGCAGAAAGATGAGAGTGGGACAAGAACCAATCAGAACAGTCGAGTAGCCCATCAGCGGTACCCTTGACCTGAACTAAAAGAAGAGGGAGAGAGGAAACAGGGAAAGAGGCCGTTAGCACCAATGATAAGTTGTAAAGTTACTCAGGGGTGAGGGAATCCCTACTATGTCGATAAATTCGCTCTTGTACCAAAGGGCGCCATTGAGAGGAAACCAGTGCCAGGTCTGAGAGAGCTTTTCGGCGAGGATGCCGTAGGGCTTTACTCCAGCTGTTCGCGCTCGATTTGATGGGGGATAGGGAAGCAAGGGTGGAGCCGCGGACCCCAAAGAGATGGTCTAGAATTGACTCATGGATCTCAGTTGGCAGGTTACCAAAGAGGATGCGGGGTGCTACGGTTGAACCAGGCGTCACAAGATCAGACATTTCCAGCTCGATTGATGGAGGCTGGTGTTGTAAGTTGGGTGGGTGTTGGAGTTGCCGGTGGTGTTGGATTTCTAGTTCCTGGGAGTGGTGATACTGGTGGGGATGCAGTTCTTTGGGATTAAAATCCCCCTGGTCGTAGACGGCATTCTGTGCTGATTTTGGGCGAGATATGGCAGACAGAGATGAAGGAAGGGTGATAGGGTCCACGGAGAGTAGAGAAGGAGGTGTCATGGCAGAGAACATTGTGTCAAAGAGGGGTGGGAGCGCACGAGACTCGTTCGTTGATGAATAAAAGAGGAGGTGAAGCCAAAATGGGCCAGAAACAGCGGCCCAGAATGTCGGCGTATCTTAGAAGCCTATACTGTAAAGTGTACCGAAAGATAAATTAGTTCATGGACAACAAACAGAATGTAAGGAAATACAACGTGGTAGAAGTGCCATGGGATGGCAAGGTTCGGTGGAGGGGCTACCGAACACAACCCGGGTAAATTTCCGGGGCAAAGGCAAAGGCATACCAGGAGTGAGAATCAAGATTGTTGGTGAAGATCGAGTTCATTGACGCGGGATCGAAGAGGGTAAGATAACTTGTGACGGTGGTTTCAATAGATGGAGTATGTATATGCCGGGTGAAACGCGAGGAGATAGATCGCAACACGAAACCAAAAGGAGAACCGAAATGAAACCGGCCCTAAACAAGAAATTGAAAGAATATAACAGCCAGAAGAAAAACAAAGCAAGCAAGGAAAAGGAGCAAACAGATGGGTGGCCGGAAGGGGTAGATGATCTTGATGTTGATGGTGGTAAAGATGGTTTTTTGAAGGAGGTTGAAGGTTGGAATCAAGAAAGTTGAGAGCGGGGACGGTGATAACTAACATCATGTATCAGCGACTTTAAGATAGGCGGTCCACCTTCCGACAAGCTGGTACTGGTACATGGACGTGTACAAGCGCTGGGTGAGTTTAGCGGCCTGGCATCTAAGCCGATCTCTGTATATCACGTGACCACCACGATATTATGCTCTTTGTAGATAGCTTTATCAATACAACCTTCAACTATTCTACAGGTTATAGTCTGAAGGGCATGTTTTTCTTTTTAAAATATTGCATCAATATTTCAACAAGAGTAGTTTATTTTTTTCAGAAAGACTTTTGCTTTTTAATAGAGATATTTCATTTTCTCTGAATCTGCTAACCAGCAAATTTAAATTTTTTTCAAAAAAATACATTTTTTATTGCAGAGAATATCACTTATTATATATACTTAGAAAAAGTATTTATTACAATATAAATAATACATCTATGACTTCAGAATTTAGCTCAGAGTTAAACTGATTAATAGAATTATAAATTTTATATTTAATTTCACTTAATCTGATTCTATACATTTCTTAATATGAATTATACTGAGACTAGTTATTAAAAAAACATGCAAAGTAATTATTAATCAGATCTTAAATTGAAACTATAACTTAGAAAAATTAAGAAAGTAATTTTATTGTATTTTATTTAATTTTATTTTTAGTATAAAGTGTTTATTTTTAGAGATTTTAGAGTGTTTTTTTAAACTATTTTTAATTTTTTTAAAAGTAATGTTTTTTAATAACACTTAAATGGGATTTAGTTATTTATAACATTAAATAGCAAAGCATGAAGATCTGATCTCAACTGTAGTTTTTATTGTTATAAAAGATGCATTTAATCATGTTTCAAAGTCAAAGATAATTCAAACTTTAAAAATATTAAAACTGCCACTTTCTCTAATATCATGAGTTAACTGTTTTATGTTTAAAGAAAGTATATTATTATTATTATTATTATTATTCTTCAATTATAGATGTATGTAGTCAGAGACTATGACATCTACCTAAGAACTTTAATTCTCAGGGTTTTTTCTATGTCTGTAAAGTTAACTATTATACATTCATCAATTTCAGATATGCAAAATCAGAAAATTCCAGCTCAGAATACAAAAACTGTTTACAAATTGCAGTGTTTTAACATCTTTTAATACTTTGAAACTATTTGACAATATCATGATAAAAAGAAAAGAGAAAAAGAACACAGTCTCAAAGATAGACACATTAAATAGATAGATAGAAAGAAATTGAAAGAAAAAGATAAAGAAAAAGATAAAGTAAAGAGAGACTATAACAAAACAAATTATTAAAAGAGAGTGTATAGCTGTTTTAACAGACTATATCTGATTGATTTCCTTCTCTTCATATTCAGATAATTCTGAATTTAGCCATTTTCTTGTAGCTGCTTGAGTTTCTGATAGAAAGTCTATTAAGTATTTAACTTCTGTCTCAGTTGAGAATAAGAATCTCATATTTAATTGATTTAGATCATACTTCTCTTTCAATCTGACTCTGAGACTATTGTATAATACACAGTGCATTACAATATACTCAGAATTCTCATTTGTATTGCAGAATGAGCATTCTATTGAGTCAAATCTATCATCAAATCTTTGTATATAAGATTTGAAATGACCATGTCCTAGTTTCAGCTGTATTATAGATGAGAATATTTTCTTTTTACATTTAATTAAACAAGATTTCCACTTGGGTTTTGTTTCAAATCTTGAATAATGTATACTCTTCTTTTGTTTCTGCCAGCTTTCATTTCACTTGTCTAAACAAGATTCTTTTATTTTTCTCTTTATAAAAGATCAGAACATAATTTTTTGAATAGATCTGCTTAATTCTGCACTCTTTTTTGCAGCTGAATCAGCCAATTCATTATCATGAATATTCATATGAGTGAGAACTCAGTGCAGATAAATTATCAGCTTTAATATTCTTCTCTTTTGAATTTTCAAAACAGAGTTTAAGATCAGTTCAAGATTCATTTAATCATTATAAATCTGACTATTTCTAAGTCTTTTTAAAGCAGCTTAACTATCAGAGAATATTCATGCCTCTTTCAAATAATTTTCTCTTTTATAAGATTTTATTTCAATGAGTTTGAAAGCTTTCACTATTACAAATAGTTCAGCATCAAAGACTTCATATTCAGAGCCTAGATTTCAGAAATCTGAGATAAAATTAATATTATCTTCAGTATAAGCAATGTCTGTGCCTAATCTATTCAAGTTCTCATTTTTTGAGTCATCTGAATAAATCAGAATAGAGTCTTTTATATTGAGTGTAGAAATTCTCTTCAAATGCTGTTTATATTCTTTCTCTTTTGATAGTTCACTTATTTATAAGTCTATAAGAGATTCAAGCTTTTCTCTTCAGAGAGATACCTTCTCATGATCAACTTTTTCAATATTTAAAGAAGAAAATTGATTTTTAATCAGAGAGCATAGTCTGTACAGTTGAGAAGACATTTTCTTTGAAGAATTATGTTCATTTCAATCAAGAAATCTATTTCAATTCAGTTCATTTCCAGAGTTAATTAATGAAAATGAAGAAGAGACTCTTTCTCTGATTATATGATTTGAGCTCATCTTTACAACTCTCAGAGCATAGTTCATACAGGCCTTTTTAAATCTAATAGCAGGAGAAGGAATTGAAGCTTCAATTTTCATTGCTTTAGTAGAAGATGATTTGAATGCTCTCAGAATTCTTCTTAAGACTCTGTTTTACAGACTTTGAAAGAGTTCAGTGAAATTCTCTTGATTATTTCATCAAACTTGAACTTCATAATCAGCTACTGATGTAATACAGGCTATATATAACTGTCTCATAGCCTGGAAGAATAGACCTCTCTCTGTATTTGATAGTTTGATTATGTTGTTTAATAGTCTTTCTGCCTTGACAGTTCTTTGTTGAATGTGATATTTAAAATTCAACTTGGAGTTTAATCATACTTCTAATTATTTGACATTTACACTGAGTTTAATCTCACTATTTAAAAGAGTTAGAGATAGTTCTTTTCTCATTGAATCTAGAAAAGAAATGAATTAACTCAGTTTTATTCATATCAAATTGAATTTAATTAATATCTGCTCTAATAAAGATTTTCTTTACAGCTTCTTCAATTACTTTCAAATTCTCTTTAATAGTTTTTAAGCTGTAGACTAGATCAATATTATTCATATAACTCAGAGATCACACTATTCTCATATTTCTATTTTTGAATAGATATGCAGTGTATATTGCAAATAAAATGAGTGAGATTAAAGATTTCTGTGATACTTCTATTTTTATCTCAGTCTTGTCTTATTTCATTTCATTAAAGAAGAGTTGTATAATTCTTTTAGATATAAAACAGTTAACTCATTTTATTAGAGAAAGTGGCAGTTTTAATATCTTCAATGTCTGAATTAACTTTGACTTTGAAACATGATCAAATGCTTCTTTTATGTCAATAAAAACTGCAGTTGAGATCAGACTCTCATGCTTTGCTATTTAAATATCATGAATAACTGAGAGAACAGTGTTAATTACAGAACACTGTTTTCTATCTCTCATTTATTCACTGAATAAAAGAGAATCATCTATAGAGCTTATAAAAGATAGTCAAGTAGCTATTATCTTTTCTAAAACCTTTTCTAGGCAGTTCAATAGAGATATTACTCTATATAACTTAGAAATTGAAGTTTTTCTATTAGGTTTTGCAAGAATCACTTCAGTGACTTCTCTTCAGCATTCAGAATAATATTCATTTTTCAAGAGATTGAAAAAGAGCTCAAAATATTCATTCTTTAAGTAGGAATATGTATTTTGAATAATCAAGTGATTAATTGAATCAGAACCTGCAGCAGTTTTAACAGAACTTGAGAAGATAGCTGACTCTAATTCATCTTGTGTAAGATCAAGTCATTTTCAGTCATTTTCATTGATATAGTTGAGCAGAGATATATTCTCTTCCTCTGAATCTGAATCTGAATCTGGTGAGTTCTGAAAGAGAATTCTCATAAAAGCTTGACATTTTTCCTCAAAAGAGTATGCTGTATATGATTCATTCTGAAACTCATATTCTAAGGCTGGAAGTTTTGCTGCACTTCTTATTTTAATATAGTTAAAAGCTTTAAAAACTTCCTTTTCTTATGCTTCTTCAAGAAATTTATTTCAGCAGTCTGTTTTAGCTCTTTTAATATCTGAAAAATATTCATTTCTGACAGCTTTGAACTCTTCATCAGATATTACATCATTCTTTCAATCTCTTCTAGCAGTAGCTAATTCTTTTCTTTTAGATAAGATATTCTCATTTCATCAAGGTTTTGAATACTCAGAAGATTTTCTTTTTGAAATATTATCTCTAACACTTGTTAGAATAATAGATGTAATAAGCTTCACTCTATTCTTAAGCATTTCATTTAAGATATCTTGACCAGAATTTCAATATAGCTCATTCTGTCTTTCAGATTTTAACAGTTTTATGCTTTCTTCAACTGCTTTTCAATCAGCTTTTTCAAAGTTATACTGATTAGAGAGAAGAGGATTTTCACTCATTTGTTTTTCACTCAGTTCAATATCAAATTGAATAATCTCATGATCTGATTCTGATGTCTCATTTAAATCAATAAATCAGTTTACAAGTCTTCTTTTCATTAGATTTTATGATATGAAGATTAGATCTATAATAGACTTCTGTTTCATGTCTTTTCTAAAGAATGTTTGTTGATCAGACTTATTAATCAAATCTATTAAATGCTCAAAGATTCATTCAACTAGATTATCAGCTCTCACTACTCTCTTGCATTCTGAATTTCATCAGAGATGATGTGCATTGAAATCTCCTATAATTATAGAGTTTCTTGATGAAGTTATGTTCAGAAATTCTCTATCAATTGTCCAGATATTGTTATTTTTCTTCAATGACTTTTCATTATAGATATTTATAAGCTGTATAGTATTAAACTCATTTTCTTTATCTATAATATCACTCACCAGAATATCAGGGTCAGACATGATATCAAATCTTAGATTAAATTAATATCTTGATCTCTTTCTTTCATAGATCACTACTCTTGACTTTATCTCAGACTTTTAAGGTAAAAAGCAGTAGTAGCTTGAATGAGAAATAACATATTTTTACTCAGCATCAAAATTCGGCTTCTGAAGCAGTATAAAATTAACTTTTTATTCAAATGCAATTTGAAGACAAGAATAAATACAATTTGAGTTTCTATTCACATTATTTTGAATAAATGTCATTTTTGAAGAGTTTTTAAACTTTTTTTGTTATTTTTGTTGTATATTCATACTAAAAGAGAGTAGAGTAGAATCTAATCACTATTATCAGATAGTAGATTATAACTGTTCTGAAAAGTAGAAATCTCAACTGCTTATATTATATCTAGTTTATCACCAGAGTCATTTCTCAATTCTCTAATCTTAACAGAAGTTTGAGAATTCAAATTCTGTTTACATTTAGCTGGAGAATTGAAGTTTGAAGACTTAGATAGTTGAGAGTTTCTTCTTTTTGAGCTTACAGTTGTAAGTCTACTGACTTGACTTTTCTCTTCAGTTCTAGATTGACTTTGAGCTTCTTCTTTTCTCCAGTTCTTTTGAGTTCTAGAAGCAAACATACATTCTTTTGAGCTAGATGCATGTTTTTCTTTACAATTACAGCACTTAAGCAGAGTATATTAACAAATTTCATCTCTTTTTGAGCATGTTTCACATTTATGCTCACTAGTTTTGTGATCTCTGGCATAGAATGCACATTTTGAGTCTCTAAAACATGAGATTGTAAAGTGTCCATATCTTTGACAGTTTGAACACTGTGTTTGAGCTTTGAGATTCATTTTTGAGTCTTTGTATTCATGAACTCTCATTTTCAAATCTGCTACTCTTACTTCAGAGATCTTTGACTGTTCAAGTGTTTTTATATATACTAAAACAGAGGCATTTCTCCTACTTTGTCTGAACTCAATTGAATTTAGTCATACAGACTCCTTTCTCAGTTGAATAGAGTTGTATTCTTTCAATTCATTTTTGAGAAGTAGTATTTCTTCTTCACAGTCAAAAATTTCAACTGAAATAATATGAAGAATGAATTTATCTCACTTTTCATCTCTTTCAGATAGAATTATTGTGTTTAGCAAAGATTCTACTGCTGACTTTCAGAGATTCTCATTCTGAATAAGGAATTCAGTGCTGAATTCAGGCATTGTAGTCAGAATGATAAAGTTTTCAAAGAATAATAACTTAATTGAAGCTATAACTGGTTTTTGAACTTCAATATCAGTCATCAACTGAGAAAAGAACTGCTGATTAATTTCATTTCTGATTCTGAAAATGAGATTTGAGTTTAGTTTGTTTCTTTGCAGAATGTCCTGGTTTGAGACTTTGAGAATAAGTCTTCTATTTCTGAAGATTTGAAAGTTTTTCTCTTTTTACATTTTCTTTTTCACTTTTCTATGAATAGAGGCATGAGCAGTATTCTTCTCAGTTTTCTCAGGATTTTGAGCAGGTTTTGAGACAGCAGGTTTAGAGACAGCAGATTCAGCTGCTTGAGTATATGTTTTCTTCTGATTCAAAGAAGAAGAAGAAGTAGGAAAAAAGAAAGAAGAAGAGTAAGATAAAGAGTCAGTGATTGTACTAGAAATTTTCAAGATTTTTTGAACTGTGTTTGAGATTTCAAGTTTGAACTTGATCATCTTCTGTAGTTGTCTAGCCTGAGTATGAAGAATTAACAGAACTTCTTTATTCATCTCACTCAGACACTGCTTTTCAAGAATCTTGCTTGCTTTTTCAAGTTTCTGTATTTCAAGAACTTGTTATTTCTCTATTTCTTCTTTCTTTCTTCTCTTCAGAATTTCAATCTCAGAAATAGTATTTAAGAAAGCCTCTTTTTCCATATCAACTGAGTGTATTTTTGAACTCATTGTTTTCACTCAATGAAAAGTTAGTCAGACTGTTTCAATTGAGATATTTCTAAGTCTGTTTTCAATTGAAAAGTTGGTCAGACTGTTTCAAAAGAAGAATAAAAGACTTTTATGTATAAAATACCTGATTTTTTTCACACTAGTTCAGTAACTAGGTTAGATTTTTGAAGAGAATCTAATAAACTAAAATTGATTTTTAAGATAAATCAATAAAATCTTTACAATCTCTTTCTTGAAATACAGTGAGAAAAAGTATAATATCAATTGATAATAAATCAGATAATATGACAGTTTTTGAGAGAAAAACTGATAAAAAATAAATCAATTTTTTGCAGAGAAATTGACTAAAACTATTCAATTTTATTCTAAATCATTCAATTCTTCTCACACAACAAGTGTGCCACTCAAATCAGTTAATAAAGAGTGTAAAAAAGAATTAAGTATTAATGAAAGCTCTTCAGTCACTGAAAAAGTAATTCTTACTTAAAAGAATATGAAATTATGACAGAAAACAACTCTGTTTTTAATTCTTTGTAAGAATATTGTGTAAAACCTGGAGAAAAACACCTTACTTTTTCAAGAGAAGTAAAAAACTATTTCTAAGATCTTTTTTTTTGCATTAACTGCTGCAGAAGAATGAGATAGAAACTGCTAAAATATGCACTACTGTATACTCTCTATCAAGACTTTCTCTCTTCAGAGTCTTGATATTATAGAGAATATAAGTCTGTTTCTATATAATAATATAAATATTGTCAGTGAGATGTAGAGGAACTGGTTATTTATATCTCAAAATAGAAGACTTTGTCAATGATTATATCAATATAGAGTTAATTCTCAAATTCAATAGAAACCTAGTGTTGCTGTTCTCAATCTCTTGCAGAATCTATTGAATATTGAGATATTAAAACTAGATTTAATATATCTCACTGTGCAGGGATCAAAGGCTCAGTCAGACCTTGAAGTATACTGATTTTATAGTTGTTGTGTCTGCTGATTATGTATCAAGTACAGTTGCTGAGGTATCTTTTTGTACTTTTCTGTTGGGGATGGGCCAGATTGAGAGGAGTGGTACGAGGGTGAGACTTGGTGTTGATGTCTAGATACACTGAAGACAGACCGCAGAGGTTGCACTTCAGAAGTGGCTGTTGATTATGTGCTTGATATTATCGCCGAGGTATCTTTTTGTATTTTTCTGCCGGGGATGGGCCAGATTGGGAAGGGCGGTACGAGGGTGGGACTTGGCATTGATGTTTTGGAACATCAAAGATGGACAGGGTTTTCGCGGAGGTCGCTCCTCAGATATCTCCACAACTACTGATCGGGGATCTTCCAAAATTGAGAAGATTGGTGCATATGGCTAGGTCTCTTCACCTTACAATTTGTATGGCAATTTGGCCCGGGGTTGTGGTGTGGTAGGGGAGAATGGGGGATAATCCCTCGCAGGAGTTCTGAACGACGTCTGGTTCACGTTTGGCTGGATAACTCCACCACCACACGGGGTATGCGGTCAGCGATGGGGTCAAAATGCTCGTATGATCGAGGGCTTTTCGATGGATCTATCGGCGGGTTCTTATTCGAAAAATCGAGCGAGTTCGTGGTGAAGCGGTTGAATCAACAGACATCAATGAAAGAAAGTATATAATTATTCTTTAATGAAATGAAGTAAGATAAGACTGAGATAAAAATAGAAGTACTATAAGAATCTTCAATCTTTTCTGTTTTATTTATGATATATAGTGCATATCTATTCAAGAATAGAGAGATGAAAATAGTGAGATCTTTAAGCTATGTTAATGATATTGATCTAGTCTACAGTTCAAAAACAATCAAAGAGAATTTAGAAGTGATTGAAAAAGTAGTAAAGAAAATCTTTATTAGAGCAGTATAATGAGCTGTGTCTGATCAATTATATAGACTATTTTATTACACTTTATAGATTTCTGCTGAAAGCTTTAATTCTCAGTTGCTGATTCTCAGCTGAGAAATTCACAGAGTTTCTATTCTTCTGCTCTGAATAGACTGACTGCTGAGATCATGAATTTCACATTTGATCTCATTTAATCTGATCTTATACATTTCTTGATGTGAATTCCACTGAGACTAGTCATTAAAAAAACATGTAAAGTGACTATATATCAGATCTTAAAATGAAATCATGACTTGAAAAAAATGAGAAAGTGATCTCATTTGATCTCATTTAATCTTATTCTTAATATAAAGTTACTATTTTTAGACATTTTAAGGTTATTTTTAGACTATTTTTAATTTTTTTAAAAGTAATGCTTTTTGATAACACTTAAATGAGATTTAAAGTCATTTAAAGCAATAAAAATAATTTAAATTAAGAAGTGAAAATCATGATCTCATTTGAAAAATGTGATAAGAGCAGACAGTAAGTTTCATTAAGACAGTATAAAACTACTATCTAATGTTAAAACTGTGTAATGAGATCAGTTAAATTGATAATAAGACTATCAAAATACCTGAGTCTGATCTCAGACACAGTTACACGGTCAGTCTAGCTCTGAAGCCGTATTTTATATATGTATAAATATTCACTCTAATCACTAATTCTCATACTTTCTGTTACTTTTTCCTTCTCTAACATCTTTCACTTTTGTTATATAAGATCTATATCTTAATACTAATCTATTCAGTGTAGGCCTCTTATACTTGGAAAATATTCATTGTCTTCTTATTAGAAACAATTATTCACTGAGAAGATATCTTAACATGTAATAATATATAAGAAATAGAGAAATAAACAATCAGTTAAGTAAATACTGAGTCACTAAATAGAAGCTTAATTATCAGTCACTCTGACTCTGTAATAAGATCTCACAAAGAGAATATTAGTGAAAAATCTGAGTGTTCTGACATCTTAGATGTATGAGATATTTATATAAATACACTTCTCTTAATTCTGAAGAACCTGATTTCAAAGAACTCTTAAACACAGATATTACATATTTAATAAATAATATAGCTATGTCTACTGATAAAATAACAGAACTCTTAAATGCGAGCATAGACACAGTACTGCAGTGACTCTGAGTAATGTTGAAATTACAATAACAATAGATAGCTGATATGCATGTGAATTTACAATATTAATATACAGAAATTCAATGATTAACTTAACAATTTCAAAGTCAAAGATGATTCAGACTTTGAAGATGTTAAAACTGCCACTTTCTCTAATAAAATAAGTTAACTGGTTTATGTGTAAAAGATTCATACAAGTATTCTTTGATGGAATAAAATAAGATAAGACTGAGATAAAAATAGAAGTACTATAAGAATCTTCAATCTTTTCTGTTTTATTTGTGATATATAGTGCATATCTATTCAAGAATAGAGAGATGAAAATAGTGAGATCTTTAAGCTATGTTAATGATATTGATCTAGTCTACAGTTTAAAAACAATCAAAGAGAATTTAGAAGTGATTGAAAAAGCAGTAAAGAAAATCTTTGTTAGAGCAGATATCAATCAAATTCAATTTGATATAAATAAAACTGAGTTAATTCATTTCTTTCCAAGATTCAATGAGAAAAAACTAAGTCTAATTCTTTTGAATAAAGAGATTAAACGCAGTTTGAATGTCAAATGATTAGAAGTATGATTAAACTCCAAGTGAAATTTTAAATATTATATTTAATAAAGAACTATCAAGGCAGAAAGACTATTAAATAGCATAATCAGACTATCAAACATAGAGACAGGTCTATTGTTCCAGGCTATGAGACAGTTATACATAGTCTGTATCACCTAGACTGGCCGCCGGGACCATGAATTTCATGTTTGGTCCCATTTGGTCTGGTCCCATACATTTCTTGGCGTGAATCCCGCTGGGACTGGCTATCAAAAAAACATGTAAAGTGACTATATATCAGATCTTAAAATGGAACCATGACTTGAAAAAAATGAGAAAGTGATCCCATTTGGTCTCATTTAGTCCCATTCTTGGCATAAAGTTACTATTTTTAGACATTTTAAGGTTTTTTTTAGACTATTTTTAATTTTTTAAAAAGTAACGCTTTTTGATAACACTTAAATGAGATTTAAAGTCATTTAAAGTAATAAAAATAATTTAAATTGAGAAGTGGAAATCATGGTCCCATTTGGAAAATGTGACAAGAGTAGACAGTAAGTTCCACTGGGACAGTATGGGACTACTATCTAATGTTAAAACCGTGTAATGGGATCAGTCGAATTGGTAATGAGACTATCAAAAAATCTGGTCCTGGTCTCAGACACGGTCACACGGTCAGTCTAGTATCACCTCAGTAGCTGATTATGAAGTTTAAGTTTGATAAAATAATCAAGAAAATTTCACTGAACTCTTTCAGAGTCTGTAAAATAGAGCTTTGAGAAGAATTCTGAGACTATTCAAATCATCTTGTATTAAAGCAATGAAAAATGAAGCTTCAATTCTTTCTTCTGCTATTAGATATGAAAAGACCTGTATAAACTATACTTTAAGAGTTATAAAGATGAGCTTAAATCATGAAATCAGAGAAAGAGTCTCTTCTTCATTTTCATTAATTAACTCAGAAAATGAACTGAATTGAAATAGATTTATTAATAGAAATGAAAATAATTCTTCAAAGAAAATGCTCTCTCAAATATACAGACTATATTCACTGATTTGACATTAATTTTATTTATTAAATATTGAGAAAGTTGATCACGAGAAAATATCTCTTTAAAAAGAAAAGCTTGAATCTTTCATGGACTTATAAATGAGTGAACTATCTAAAGAGAGAGAATATAAACTGTTTTTAAATAAGATCTCTACATTCAATATAAAAGACTCTATTTTGATTTACTCAGATAACTCAAAAAATAAGAATTTAAACAGATTAGATGCAGATATTACTTATACTGAGAATAAAATCAATTTTATCCCAGATTTCTGAAATCTAGACAGTGAATCTGAAGTCTTTGATACTGAACTATTTATAATAGTGAAAGATTTTAAAGTCATGAAAATAAAATCTCATAAAAGAGAAAATAGTTTAAAAGAGATATGAATATTCTCTGATAGTCAAGCTGCTTTAAAAAGACTTAGAAATAGTCAGATTCATAATGATTAATTGAATCTTGAACTGATTTTAAATTCTGTTTTGAAAATTCAAAAGAGAAGAATATTAAAACTGATAATTTATCTACACTAAGTTCCTACTTATATAAATATTCATGACAATGAATTGACTGATTCAGCTGTAAGAAAGAATTTAGAATTAGGCTGATCTATTCAAATAACAGTGTTCTTGTCTTTTATAAAGAGAAAGATAAAAGAATGTCATTTAGATAAGTGAAATAAAAGCTGATAGAAATAAAAGAAGAGTATATATTATTCAAGATTTGAAATAAAACTCAAGTGAAAATCTTGTTTAATCAAATGTAAAAAGAAAATATTGTCATTTATAATTCAGCTGAAACTAGAACATGATTATTTCAAATCTTATACACAAAGATTTGATAATAGATTTAATTCAATAGAAGGCTCATTCTGCAATACAAATGAAAATTCTGACTATATTTTAATACATTGTGCACTATACAATAGTCTCAGAGCTAGAATGAAAGAGAAGTATAATCTAAATCAATTAAATATAAGGTTCTTATACTTAACTGAGACAGGAATTAAATACTTAATAGACTGTCTGTCAGAAACTCAAGCAGCTATAAGAAAATAACTGAATTCAGATATATCTGAATATGAAGAGATGAAAATTGATCAGATATAATCTGTTAAAACAGCTATATATTATCTTTCAATATTTTTATTTTATTATAGTCTCTCTTTACTGTACTTTTTCCTTTCTTTTCTTTTCTGTTTTTTTAAATCAGTTGTAGCTTCAATTGAGTCATCTTTCTTTGAAAACTTCATGATTCTAACTACAATGCCTGAATTCAGCGCGGAATTTCTTATTGAGAATGAGAGTATCTGAAAATCAGCAATAGAATCTCTCTTAAATACAATAAGTCTATCTGAACCAGATGAAAAGTGAGATAAATTCATTCTTCATGATATTTCAGTTGAAATTTTTGACTGTGAGAAAGAAATGCTACTTCTTAAAAATGAGTTAAAAGAATTCAATTCTATTCAACTGAGAAAGAAGCCTGTAAAACTGAATTCAATTGAATTTAGACATATCAGAAGAAATGTCTACATTCTAGTTTATATAAAAATACTTAAACAATTAAAAATCTCTGAAGTGAGAGTAACAGCTTTGAAAATGAGAGTTCATGAATACAAAGAGTCAAGAATGAATCTCAAAGTATAAATACAGTGTTCAAACTATCAAAGATATGAATACTTTACAATATTCTATTTCAGAGACTTAAAATGTGAATTCTGTGTCAAAGATTATAAAACTAGTGAGCATAAATATGAAATATACTTAAAAAGAGATGAAATCTGTTAATATACTCTGTTTAAATGCTCTAACTGTAAAGAAAAGTATGTATCTAGTTTGAAAGAATGCACATTTACTTCAAGAATTTAAAAGAACTGAAGAAAAGAAGAAGCTCAAAATCAATATAAAACTGAAGATAATAGTTGAGTCAGTAAATCTACAACTGCAATCTTAAAAAGAAGAAAGTCTTAATTATCTAAATTCTCTAACTCAAATTCTTCAGCTAAATACAAACAGAATTTGAATTCTTAAATATCTGTTAAGATTAGAGAATTGAGAAATAACTCTGTTAATAAACTAGAAAGAATATAAGCAGTTGAAATTTCTGCTTTTTAAAACAGTTATAATCTACTATCAGATAATAGTGATTAGATTCTACTCTATTTCTACTCTCTTTTAGTATGAATATACAACACAAATAACAAAAAAAGTTTAAAAATTCTTTAAAAATCACATTTATTCAAAACAATGTGAATAGAAACTCAAATTGTATTTATTCTTATCTTCAGATTATATTGAAATAAAAAGTTAACTTTATACTTCTTCAAGAATCAAACTTTGGTACTGAGTAAAAGTACATTATTTCTTATTCAATCTATTACTACTTTCTACTTGAAAAATCTGAGATAAAATCAAAAGTAGTGATTTATAAAAGAAAAAGATTAAGATATTAATTTAATCTGAGATTTGATATTATATCTGACTCTGATATTCTAGTGAGTGATATTGTAGATAAAGAGAATGAGTTTGATACTATTAAACTTATAAATATTTATAATGAAAAGTTATTGAAAGAAAACAATAATATCTGAATAATTGATAGAGGATTTTTAAATATACTTCTCTTAAAAAACTCTACAATTATAGAAGACTTCAATGCACATCATTTCTGATGAAATTCAGAATGTAGAAGAGCAGTAATAAGTTTGAAATCTGCAGAAAATACATTAAATCTGAAACTCAAGCATCTCAGATTTCTAATAAATACAGAGATGTATAAATTACTTCAATGAATCACTCTATATTTCTGATCTGAAAAGTTATTATCATATGTATCTAATTATCACTTCTTTGTATTTTTCTATGTTCTTATTATCTTGACATAATCTTAATATCTGTATTTTCTCCTGTATAATCAATACTTGATCTGTATTCAATATCATCCAAGAACTCATTATAAGCTCCGCTTGTATATAAGTATAATAAAAGAATAATAATAATAATAATAATAAT
The DNA here is from genome assembly GCF_000003855.2 of Blastomyces gilchristii SLH14081. Lineage (NCBI taxonomy): Eukaryota > Fungi > Ascomycota > Eurotiomycetes > Onygenales > Ajellomycetaceae > Blastomyces > Blastomyces gilchristii. The sequence continues at coordinate 297,466 of NW_003101654.1, read as the reverse complement.
AATAGCAGTAAGAGCAGATAAACTGATTGAATGAACTTTTAAACATTCAATAGATGTAGTTAATAAGTCTCATTAATAAACATTCTTTAGAAAAGACATGCAACAGAAATCTATTATAGATTTCACTTTCATAATATAAAACCTAATTGAAAAAAGACTTATAAACTGATTTATTGATTCAAATAAGATCTCAGAATCAGATTATGAGATCATTCAATTTAATATTGAACTGAGTGAAAAATAAATAAGTGAAAATCCTCTTCTCTCTAATCAGTATAACTTTGAAAATGCTGATTGAAAAGTAGTTAAAGAAAGTGTAAAACAGCTGAAATCTGCAAAGCAGAGTGAGCTCTCTTGAAATCAGAGTCAAGATATCTTAAATGAAATACTTGAAAATAGAGTAAAGCTGATTACATCTATTCTTCTAACAAATATTAGAGAAAATATTTCAAAGAAAAAGTCTTCTGAGTATTTCAAATCTTATTGAAATAAGAATATCACTTCTAAAAGAGAGTAATTAATCACTGTTAAAAGAGATTGAAAGAATAACTTAATATTTGATAAGAAGATCAAAATTATCTGAAATGAATATTTTTCAGTTATTAAAAGAGTTAAAACAGACTGCTAGAAAAAATTTCTTAAAGAAGTATAAGAAAAAGAAGTTTTTAAAGACTTTAACTATATTAAAACAAGAAGTGTAGCAAAGCTTTCAATCTTACAATATAAATTTCAGATTGAATTATATACAGTAAACACTTTTGAGAAAAAGTATCAAGCTTTTATAAGAATTCTCTTTCAAAACTCATTACATTTAGAAGAGAAGAATATATTATTTCATGAATATATTGATGAAAATAACTGAAAATGATCTGAGCTTAGACTGACCGTGTGACCGTGTCTGAAACCAGAATCAAACTTTACAGTTGTTATGTTGCCTAAAAGCATTACTTCTGATCATGATTTGTGTTCATCACATTGATCTCAAATCATATTATTTCAAATATTAAAGATCTCAGATTCACTTTTCAAATAAAAATCTGGTCTCAGATAAAGAATATGTTTGAATTCTTAGTTATATTTTCATTCTGATTTTATTATTGAGAATAACATTAAATAAGATTATGAAATTATTTCTCACTTATATAATATTATAATATAGTACTCATTTGTTGAAAATTCAATAAAGAGTATTACTAAATATCATTACTTTTCTGAACACAGATTATAATTTATATAATTTTAATTATAAAAAAAATATAAAATACAAAAAAAAAACAAAAAATAAAAAACAAAATAAAAACAAGAAAAAATCACAATGAAAAAAAAAAGAGAAAGAAAACAAAAAAGAAAAGAAAAAGAAAAAATTAAACAATAAAAATTAAAGGAAATCAAGATTACAGAGCTGCAGTATCTTTAAAATACTCACTTCTCAGAGTCTTTACAATATTCATCATCAACTGTGTATTTCTCATAGTGAGAGTAACACAGCTGTAATGAGTTATTATCTTAATATTATCTAATAAATAATCAGTATATATCTGTATAAATGTGAATAATTAGAAAATATACACTTAAAAAGTGTGATCAGAATGAACTCTGCTGTCACTTGAATAATATCAAGAATAGAATACTGAAATCAATGATTCTCTTCATTGATTTCATAGACAAGATATGTGAAGATAATCTTAATAAATATAAGATTCTCTGACTTCTGATAAAAACAGATCTCATGAAGAGACTTTATTTTCATAATATTAAAAACTGAGTATTATTAAAAAGTGTTACTTCTATACAATATATATACACTTACTGCAGTAATTCATTCTCTGTGTATATAACTGAGAGTTACAGCTTTCTTACACTGTATGACTTTCTCTGAAATGCTGCTACTGATTTACAACTTATACAGTCTCTCAGTTCAGTACACACTGTATATATACAGCTCTGCATGCTAGGGCTGTGTTGATCATTATAACCTGGCATGATACTCACTTTTCACAGGCTATATTTCATTTGAAGAGGGAGAAGAAAGATACAACTATTATTTTATTAAGAGAGAAATGAATAATTAGTATTATTGAATATAATTTGATTTATCTGCATTTAAAATTTGATTAGTCTATACTCTTCAATTTAAGAGTTTCTAAGAGTGTTTTAATAGTTTTTATATCAGCTTGAACTTAGTGATGAGTTGAAGAAGAAGAGAAAAGAGAGAAGAAAGAAATAAGAATAACTTATCTTTATAATATAAAAAGAGGAAATCACTGTAATCATTCTTTCTAGTAATAAAGATCTGTTTTCTGCATGTATTTCTGATATTAATTATACAATAACTGTATATAAAGAATATCAATAGTGTATGTATTAAATGAAGATAATATTACTATACAACACTGTAGCTGTTTCTGTACATCTCTGAAAGCTATTAATAGTTTCTTTATCTCTTTGCATTTAATAAATTAATAATATATTCTCATGTACTCTCTCTTTCATTATCATTATCATCATTATTATTATTATTATTATTATTATCATCATCATCATCATTATTATTATCATTATTATTATATCATTGCTAGCTGTCTTCTCTGTCTTCACTCTCTCTTAACACTTATTATAATCAATCATGTTATTCTTCTCTAAATATTCTGCGGTTCTGTGAATCATTAAGGCGTGTGAGCACTGTTACAGATTGAAGAGAGAGAAGAAGAAGACATTTAAGTATGAGAAGATAGATTGTAAGATACATTATAATACCTTGAAGAGACTCTGTAAGAGAGTAGAATGATAATAATTTTAAGTAACACTTCTGATAGATTTAGACTGAACTAAGTATAGAAATAATACAGATAATATCATCTATAAGAGATTGAAAAAGAAGATAGTGAAGAGTCTTATATAGTAGTAGTAAGATTAGAAGAAGTTCTGAGAATGATTTAAGATTAAGATAAAGAGAGAGAGAGAGAAGAAGAGTATTACTATAAATAAGTAGCAGTAGAAGAAGATTAAGAAGATATTTAAGTAAGAGATAAAGAAGTCAAAACTGATAAATTCTTTATTAAGAGATAATACTTTTTGATAATACTTCTGTTATCTAATTGATTAGTAGGAGCTGATAGAGGAGAAGAGAATTGAGGCCTTGTTTAGATCTCAAATATGCTTTATGATTCAGAATATTGGGAAGACAGCTCTGCTCTCTGAACATGATAATCTGCTTATCACTGAGATGAAATCTGAGATAGCAGATCAGAAAATGCAGGATTTTGAGACACAGATTAATCTGACTGAAAGAGAGCAGTGAGAACTCTTCTCTGAGAAGACAGCAGAGAGAGATTTTAAGATAATTATCAACTCAGATAAGAAGAAGAAGAAGAAGAAGAAGAATAAAAAGTGAATTATAAAGAATAATAAAAAGAATGAGAAAGAGAAGAAAGATAATAAGTAGAAAAAGTTTTTTTCTTTTTATATTAATTAGTTATAAGTTTGTAACTATTAGTTAATAATTGAAATTAATTTTAAGTTTTCAAAAATTATTGTACAAGTTGTAATCAATTATGAATATCAGAAATAATATATATATATATATTTAACTATCATGATTCACAAATCACTATAATGTATAAGTATCAACATTTTTTCAATATTGATATTTATAATATTAATATATTTTTAATGATATTATCTGATAATATAATTTGATAATACTCTCATTCATAATATTAATATATTTCAAGAAATATGACAGAGATTAATCAAGATTGTTTATTTACTTTTATATATCAATGATATTCAATCTGAGTTAGTACTAAAATTATAACTAATTTAAGAAAGAAGAGTATTTTCTCTTATATTAATTCTTCTTACATATATCAGTGATCAGTTATTCAAAATAAATTATTATCTTTCTCAAATTATTATCATATCTTCTGAATTCACTTCTTTCACTTCTTTTACTTCTATTGAAGATTCATAAACTCTTTAAGAAATCACTGTGAATTACAAAGTCTATATTATTTATAATTCAATATAGAATACTCTCTTTCAATTATAATAAATAATCACTTCATTCTTCACATCTGATTTCAGGTTATAAAATTTATGAAAAACTCAACATAAATACTGAGATAAACTATAAAATAATTATTAACAGATTATATTACAGATTACTGAAGAGTTATCTCTCTACTACAATCACTACAACTCTCTTCAGAAACATTTATTATAAACTGATCATAACTCTGAAGAAATTTTCTGACATCTGAAGTCATCAGAATACAGATAATAAAAGAAAAATAATCAGAAATTTACTACTGAACTGATAAGTTACTTTATCAGATAATGATTTTTAATAATACTAACTTTCTAATTTAAAGAAAATTATATAAAAATGATTATATATCAGTACTCTGATTTCATAACTCTCATCTAATAACTTTTATGAATAATTACTTTGTATATGTATATCTCTGAATCTTTCTCTTCAATCAATTGAAAACTCTGAATTCTAAACACTTCTTTAAATACTTAATTCAAATCTTCATATTCTATATCAATTCTGTCTTCAGTTCAACCTCAAGACACACTACAAAGTTAATATATAATATCTAGAATCAGAGTTGAAGAATCATCAAAGAGTGTCTCTCATAGTGAATGTATGAACTAGTACAAACAATCTTATATTTATAAGAGTTACATATTATTACATTGATGAGAACTGAACTTATGAAGAGATATTAATTGAATTTAAATTATTAATCAGTAGTCATACTGAGAATTATATAATAGAGATATTAATAACTGTGATTAAAAATGACTATTAAGATATTAGTCTCAGTCTTCTTATAATTACAACTGATAATGCTGTGAATAACTACACTATGATAAAGAGCTTGAAGTAAAAATTAACTTTGTATTTCTGAAATGATAAATAAGGTCATATCTTCTACATTACTCATGTAGTTTAACTTGTAATATAAATACTAATAAAGAATCTTAACATTGAGATACAGAATAATGAGATAACTGATTCTTGAAACAAGAATAAGATGAAAGTGATTACTTAAGTAATTTTTACATTCACTTTATAAAAGATAATGTTTTTTAATAATACTTTTTAATATTATTTTTTAATAATACTTTTTAATAACACTACTATTAATTTTGAATAAATTGACTAATAATTTAAATATTACAGATTTAAAACATTACTAATACAATTTATATCTTCTCTAAATAACAATAATAATTTCATAATATTCAATAAATAAATAAATCAGTCATATCTAGACTGGCCACTGAGATTATGAATTTCATATTTGATCCCATTTGGTCTGGTCTCATACATTTCTTGGCGTGAATCCCGCTGGGACTAGCCATTAAAAAAATCATGCAAAGTGACTATATATCAGATCTTAAAATGGAACCATAACTTGAAAAAAAGAAGAAAGTAGTTCTATTTGATCTCATTTAGTCCCATTCTTGGCATAAAGTTACTATTTTTAGACATTTTAAGGTTTTTTTTAGACTATTTTTAATTTTTTAAAAAGTAATGCTTTTTGATAACACTCAAATGAGATTTAAAGTCATTTAAAGCAATAAAAATAATTTAAATTGAGAAGTGGAAATCATGGTCTCATTTGAAAAATGTGACAAGAGTAGACAGTAAGTCTCACTGAGACAGTATGAGACTACTATCTAATGTTAAAACCGTGTAATGGGATCAGTCGAATTGATAATGAGACTATCAAAAAATCTGGTCCTGGTCTCAGACACGGTCACACAGTCAGTCTAGTCATATCACTGAATATGATACAGAATGTTAAAATATAATGAAGTTCAATATATAAGATAACTATTTAGACTCTTTAATTATATCAGATAATTGATCATTGAGTGCAACACTCTGATTAGAAAAAGATTCAGACATTGAAACTTTCTGATATAAAGTGAACTCAGTTGAAATATGTGATTGATTTACTATTTCAGTTTTATAAGATAATAAAGACAGTCTTAATCACTTATACATTAATGCTGCAGTCAGCTTGATGAGTGTATAACAGTTTATTTACTTATCTTAAGAAGCAGTTAAATCACTTAAAAAGAAATTCAGTCTGAGATGATGTTATAGTGTAGGCTATTATTGCTATAACAGATAAACTGATATATTACTACAGTAAAACTGAACAATCTTTTACAGAGTACTATGCTGTAGCAGCTCTACTAGATCTCTTCTATTAAGTTAATATCTACACTTCTTAAGATTGAACAGAGAAGAAATGAGACTTATATGTTAAATTAGTCTGAGACTACTACAATGTCAACTGTCAGAGATTTGAATAAGCAGATGTTAAAGATGTGAAGACAGTGAAATACAATTCTCTAGTAAGTAACAATCTTTGATAACACTTCATATTATATATAACTATAATACTAACTTTAAAATAGAACTTACATATATTGATTACAATTAAAAATCAGGTAAAACTATATACTTATAAAACTGAATTTAATCACTATTCTCAAGATAATATAATGAATTTACACATTAAATCAATTCTAGAGTTATGAAAAATTGTTAAGAGTATATATTTAACTGTTACACTGATGATATGTGATATTTTGATAATTTCATTGATAGAGATGAAAATGAAGTGAAAGTTCAACTCAAGTCAAGATATTTATTACTATTACTGAGAATAATTATAAGAAGAAACAATCAAGAAACTCATGATTATAAAATATAAAATTATCAGACAGTTTAATATCTCTGATTACAGTATATCAGAGAAGTGTAGTTTTTATAAGAAAGTGAAGAATAAACTTGTACAGAAATGTATTTAGTTGTTTCATAAGCATTATTAATAATCATTATCAAATTCTGATTATAGAAGCAATCACTGAATGAATTAAATAAGACTGAATTTAATCTTCAGTCTCAGTCTTATTCTGATTTTGAAAGAATGATCATCTTTCACAGTTTATTCTGAGAAATTACTCTCATTTCACTGTTCTTGAATTAAACCTGGTCATTTTTCACATCATTTCTCTCAGAAATGATTCATTTTCAGATTTTTTTGAGGCTTGGTCCTGGTGAGACTCATACTAAGAAATGTATGAGATCAGATCAAATGAGATTAAATATGAAATTCATGATCCCGCCGGCTAGTCTATCTGAGCTTACATATGATAAACTAGAGTCAGTTATATTCTTAAGTTTAATTAAACTGCTGCAGAGCCTGATTCAATTAATTACTTAATTATTATTATATATTTTAAATAATTAAGTAATTAATTGAATCAGGCTCTGCAGTAGTTTTAATTAAACTTAAGAATATAACTGACTCTAGTGCATCATATATAAGCTCAGATTATTTTCAGTTATTATTATTATTATTATTATTCTTCAATTATAGATGTATACAGTCAGAGACTATAACATCTACCTAAGAACTTTTAGTTCTCAGAGTTTTTCCTATATCTGTAAAGTTAACTATTATACATTCATCAATTTCAGATATGCAAAATCAGAAAATTTCACCTCAGAATATAAAAACTGTTTACAAATTACAGTATTCTAACATCTTCTGATACTTTGAAACCATTTGACAATATTATGACAAAAGAAAAGAGAACACAGTCTTAAAGATAGACACATTAAATACTACAGACGCTAGTCACTCGCAGGATGCATCTTAAGCTAATTACATTTAACTCTCTATAATTAACTGATCACTGTGTTCATTCTCTCAAGCCAGTCACTAATTTTCAGAGATATTAGTTTGTGACTGTTATCACTTACTTGATAGTGTACACATCAAGCTTTCAGTTGCTGATCTCAGTCTTATTAGATACTCATAGATTTCTTAATCAGCTATTGTAATCTCACTCTGTGTTAGAAACTAATTATAGACTTGATAACTGCAGTTCTCTCTGTCAGTATTAGAACTTAGCAGTGAGCTTACAGACTCTAGTCTATCAGAGTGCTCTATCTAGAGTCTAGATATATATCTAAGCCTGCTAGTCAGAATATTTTCAAAATTATTCTCTGTACTTAAGAGAGAGCTAGGCTCTGATGACAGCTCTAGTTAAAGACTTATTTAAATAATGTATAATCACTACATTAGACTTAACTTTATATTACTAGAATCTTAACAGATGCATAGTAGAATAGTAAGACATTGACATCTTATATCAGCTATAATAAGTGTTTACAGAATCTTGCTTAACTAGTGACTTAGCTTACAGTAGAGAGTTCTATCTCACACTAAGTCTTACTAATTAAGCTCAGTCTCTATTATATGAGAGCTTTCATGAGTAAGAAGTGACAGATGTTAGCAGTGAGATTCAAACTCACACATCTCTAATGTATGCAGTCTTGATTATCAGTCTTATCAACTGAGCCACGCTGACAGCTTGAGTTGAACTTTCACTTCATTTTCATGAAATAACATATTCTTCTCTTCTAAATGTAATGAATTTTGAAAGAGAATTCTTATAAAAGCTTGATACTTTTTCTCAAAAGTGTTTACTGTATATAATTCATTCTGAAATTTATATTCTAAGATTGAAAGCTTTGCTACACTTCTTGTTTTAATATAGTTAAAGTCTTTAAAAACTTCTTTTTCTTCTTCTTATTATTATTATTATTATTATTCTTTCATTATACTCATATGCAAGCGGAGCTTATGATGAGTCCTTGCGTGATGTTAAATACAGCTCAAGTGTTGGTTATACAGAAGGAAATACAGGTGTTGAGACCACGCCAAGATAACAAGAACATAGGAAATACAAAGAAGTGACAATTAGATACATGCGATAATAACTTCCCAGCCCAGGAACATAGAGCAATTTATTGAAGCGATTACACCTCTGTATTTATTAGAAACCTGAGGTGCTTGAGTTCCGGATTTAATGTATCCCCTGCGGGTTTTGAACCCACACACCTTGGTTTCCCATGCCAAGGTGCTACCAGGTAACCGCATTAATTATTCAGCCACTGAGGCTTCTTTTTCTTATACTTCTTTAAGAAATCTTTTCCAGCAGTCTGTTTTAACTCTTTTAATATCTGAAAAATATTCATTTCAAATAATTTTAAACTCTTTATCAGATATTAAGTTATTCTTTTAATCTCTTTTAACAGTGATTAATTGTTTTCTTTTAGAAGTAATATTCTTATTTTATTGAGATTTGAAATACTCAGAAGACTTTTTCTTTGAAATATTTTCTTTAATACTTGTTAGAAAAATAGATGTAATCAGCTTTACTCTATTCTTAAGTATTTTATTTAAGATATCTTGACTCTGATTTTAATAGAGCTTACTCTACTTTTCAGATTTCAGCTGTTTTACACTTTCTTCAACTACTTTTCAATCAGCTTTTTCAAAGTTATACTGATTAGAGAGAAGAGAATTTTCACTCATTTATTTTTCAGTTAGTTTAATATTAAATTGAATAATCTCATGATCTGATTCTGAGATCTTATTTAAATCAATAAATCAGTTTATAAGTCTTTTTTCAATTAGATTTTATAATATGAAAGTTAAATCTATAATAGATTTCTGTTATATGTCTTTTCTAAAGAATGTTTATTAATCAGACTTGTTAACTAAATCTATTAAATATTTAAAAGTTCATTCAATTAGTTTATCTGCACTTACTGCTATTATTATTATTATTATTATTATTATTCTTTCATTATACTTATATACAAGTGAACTTTATGATGAGTTCTTGTATAATGTTAAATACAGATCAAGTGTTAGTTATACAGAAGAAAATACAGATATTAAGATTATGTTAAGATAATAAGAATATAGAAAAATACAAAGAAGTGACAATTAGATATATATAATAATAACTTCTCTGCTCAGAAATATAGAGTAATTTATTAAAGTAATTTATACATCTCTGTATTTAGTAGAAATCTGAGATGCTCGAGTTTCAGATTTAATATATCATCTACAGGTTTTGAACTTACTACTACTCTTCTGCATTCTGAACTTAATCAGAAATGATGTGCATTGAAGTCTTCTATAATTATAGAGTTTTTTAAGAGAATTATATTTAAAAATCCTCTATCAATTATTCAGATATTGTTGTTTTCTTTCAATGACTTTTCATTATAGATATTTATAAGTTTAATAGTATCAAATTCATTCTCTTTATCTATAATATTACTCACTAGAATATTAGAGTCAGATATGATATTAAATCTCAGATTAAATTAATATCTTGATCTTTATAAGAGGTCTACGCTGAATAGATCGGTATAATATATGGATCTTATATAACAGAGTGAAAAACATTAAAGAAGGAAAGAAGAGAGAGAAAGTGTGAGAATCAGTGATCAGAATGAATATTTATTTATATACATAGTAATGTATACAGTGAAGCTTCAGAGCAGAAGAATAGAAATTCTGTAGATTTTCAGCTGAGAATTGACAACTGAGAATTGAAACAGTGGAAATCTGTGAAGTGTAGACTCACCGTGTGACCGCGTCTGAAACCAGGACCAGATTTTTTGATAGTCTCATTATCAATTCGACTGAT
>NW_003101654.1:266587-286818 GCF_000003855.2 Blastomyces gilchristii SLH14081 | reverse complement strand
CCCGCACATTTTCACTCCGGCTAGTCGTTGACTGATCCCTCCGAGAACTACGCCCCACTCTCTGCTCATCTATGAAGTAGCAGGCGGGGTGGGCACGGTCAATGCAAACTAGGGGTATGGCTTAGGGGGCGGGGGGGGGGGGGGCAGTATTCGCAAAAAGGGTTTTTTTTGAAAATTAAAAATAGTCTAAAAAAAATCCTTAAAATGTCTAAAAATAGTAACTTTATGCTAAGAATGAGACTAAATGAAATTGAATGAGATAACTTTCTTATTTTTTTCAAGTCATGATTTCATTTTTAAGATCTGATATATAGTCACTTTGCATGTTTTTTAATGACTAGTCTCAGCGGGATTCACGCCAAGAAATGTATGAGATCAGACTAAATGAGATCAAACGTGAAATTCATGATCCCGGCGGTCAGTCTAGTGAAGTGTAACAGAATAGTCTATATAAGTGATCAGACACAGTCTGTCACATTAGTCTCTTCTTTTCAGAAGTGAGATTGTGCCTAGTTCTCATCGGTTAAGAGCCGCTGTTTCAGATAATACAGAGCTCAGAGTTTAGATTAGATGATTATAGCTGATTCATTTTATAAGATATTGTTGACTGCAGCTGCAAAGTCTCTTATTAAGAATATTCTCAATCTCTCACTCAAGTTCATTGTCTTCTTCTATAATCTCTGATAACTGCTAATTGAAAGTCAGTTAAGAAGAGAACAGATCAGTAACAGTACAGCAGAGTAAGCTTGTATGAAAGATATTATAAATCTCTGATAATATATTAAGACAGTAATTATAACTGTCTAGAACTTCTATCATCTTATATTTAACATGACAGTAATTCAGTGTATGAGATGAATGTGTGATTTATATAATCTTAAGACTCAATCACATTAGATCTTCTATCTCATATTACTTAGCAGAATCTCAGTAAACATTAGTTTAATCTTCTTAATTCTGTTTGGCACTTATCATAGAGGCTTCTACTCAATTATAAGCATCTCAGAGCTTCATTACTATACTATTAGTGATCTGAATCAGACTGCAGAAGTTTGATGTGAAATGTGAAATCTCTACAAGATTCAATATCTTCATATAATAGTCATATATGAAAAAGAATGAGCTTATATCTGTTGAAACAGAATTCTGATCATTGATAGCAACTTCAGTATGTAGAAGAAGATCATATGAATTATCTTATAAGTGATTACAGAACTTATAAAGATAATTCTTTATAATCTGAATTATTCATTCTGATATATTATCAGTCTCAGAGTGATAGACAGTTAACAAACAGTGTGTAATCTTGAGAACTTGACAGATTCTTATTCAGCAAGTGCTCATGAATTAATAACTCTGATCTGATACTATAGATCTCAGAAATTCATGCATCTGATAAAATGAGCTCTGAAGAAAATCATCAGTGACTTGTTCAGTATTCATCTTATTACAAGATTTCAATATTACACTCTTGCTCAATCAGTTTATAATGATCAGAATGTTTCTATAATTCTTACTCTCAGAGAGATTAATAGTGAAGTTAATTATCACATCTTATCAGATTCTATCAGAGATATTGAGTGATTTCAGCAGGTCTTTTCTACAGTTCTTTTATAAGATGATGAAGAAACAATAGTTACAGTTTCAAATGAAATGTCTGATACTGTTCAATATCTCAGATCAGTAGAACTCTTGAGAGATTATTTAGTACAGTTGTTCACAATCTGAATAACTGATTATACAAGAATCATGCATCTCTTGCATTATTCATATATGTAAGAAGTCAGAATGAGAGACTCAGCATCATTCACAGAATCACAGAGTGTTATTATCAATGATTAAGTATTTCAAGATGTTGATTCTTATACATAGTTCTGAAAGAAATCAGAGTGTTTCTTGATATACTACTTTAATAAGTGTTTGAAGAAGTTCATCAGTTTGAGCTGTTGTATGCTATAATTTATCCAGTATAGAAGAAGTGAAGATATTGATGTCAGTGTCAGTTCACAGAGAGAGTATTCTAATTAGAGAAGTATATATAGTGTCATGAGTTGTTTCATCTTGATCAATCAATATCTTTGAATCTAAGAGCAGATGTTCTCAGTTCATTCAACAGGTGTCTGTTACATTGAAAGACATATCTTACTCTCATTATAAGAGAATATCTATTATTGAGTTCTGACTGTCAGAATGATAGTGTATTGTAAAATGAAAGTAACTTAAGAACTCAGATCATCATATCTGTTATTCAGTGAGTTTATTATTATTATTATTATTCTTTAATTATAGATGTATGCAGTCAGAGACTATGACATCTACCTGAGAACTTTTAGTTCTCAGGGTTTTTCCTATATCTGTAAAGTTAACTATTATACATTCATCAATTTCAGATATGCAAAATCAGAAAATTCCAGCCCAGAATACAAAAACTGTTTACTCATTGCAGTGTTTTAACATCTTCTGATACTTTGAAACCATTTGACAATATCATGACAAAGGAAAAGAGAAAGAGAACACAGTCTTAAAGATAGACACATTAAATAGATAGATAGAAAGGAATTGAAAGGAAAAGATAAAGTAAAGAGAGACTGTAACAAAACAAATTATTAAAAGATAGTATATAGCTGTTTTAACAGACTATATCTGATTGATTTCCTCCTCTTCATATTCAAATAATTCTGAATTTAGCCATTTTCTTGTAGCTGCTTGAGTTTCTAATAGAAAGTCTATTAAGTATTTAATTCCTGTCTCAGTTGAGAATAAGAATCTCATATTTAATTGATTTAGATCATACTTCTCTTTCAATCTAACTCTGAGACTATTGTATAATGCACAGTGTATTACAATATACTCAGAATTCTCATTTGCATTGCAGAATGAGCATTCTATTGAGTCAAATCTATCATCAAATCTTTGTATATAAGATTTGAAATAGCCATGTCCTAGTTTCAGCTGTATTATAGATGAGAATATTTTCTTTTTACATTTAATTGAACAAGATTTCCACTTGGGTTTTGTTTCAAATCTTGAATAATGTATACTCTTCTTTTGTTTCTGCCAGCTTTCATTCCACTTGTCTAAACAAGATTCTTTTATTTTTCTCTTTATAAAAGACCAGGACACAATTTTTTGAATAGATCTGCTTAATTCTGCACCCTTTTTTGCAGCTGAATCAGCCAATTCATTGTCATGAATATTCATATGAGTAGGAACCCAGTGCAGATGAATTATCAGCTTTGATGTTCTTCTCTTTTGAATTTTCAAAACAGAGTTTAAGATCAGTTCAAGATTTATTTGACCATTATAAATCTGACTATTTCTAAGTCTTTTTAAAGCAGCTTGACTATCAGAGAATACCTATGCCTCTTTCAAACTATTTCCTCTTTTATGAGATTCAGTGAGTTTACAGATAGTAGTGAAGTACTTAAGATTCTTATAATCTGTGATTATCTTAAATTCAGAGATACTTCAGAGTTCAGAGTCTCATTCTTCTAGATAGTGTATAATTGTGAGAAGTTTCTTATCATAGATCTTATAATTGTATTCAGCAGGACTCAGTTTCTTAAATATGAAGATGCATAATTATAAGACATCTTTATTATTATATTGCAATATAGCTTCTTCTGTGATATAGTCAGAGAAATCAGCTTCAACAACTGTCTTATAATCAGAATTGAATGTTATCAGCAGAGAGGTATTAATGAATATCTTCTTTATTTATGTAAATGCAGCTTTAATGTCTGCTGATCATTGAAATACTGAGTCTTTCTTAGTAAGTTTTGTAAGTGATCTCATGACATCTGAGAAGTTCTGTATAAATCACTAATAGAAGTTAGTGAATCTGATGAAGCTTTGTACATCTTTCACAGTGTATGAAATCTCTCATTCAAGAATAGCAGAGATCTTCTCAGAATTTATTCAGATCTTCTTATCAGCTTCTATAATAAAATCTAGATATTTTATACTTTTAATCTTAAAATCACACTTATCTATGTCTATCAGTAGTTCTGCTTCTTATAGTTATTATAATATCTTTTATACATATTCTTGATATTCTTTCTTGAACTCATCAGTGAAGATGAAAATGTCATCAAGATATATAGATATAAATTTATCAAGGAAATCTCAGAGTGCTCAGTTGATATACTTCTGAAATATACTGAGAGTATTAGTTAGTCTGAAGAGTGTGACTACTCATTCAAAGAGATCATATTATGTTTGAAATGCTATAAGTTACTCATCTTCTTCAGTGATGCAGATCTTATGAAACACAGTAATGATATCTCACTTTGTAAATTATTGAGCTTGTTCAATATGAGCTAGAGTTTCATTGATAAGAGATAAAGAATAACAGTTCTTCTTTGTTAATCTATTCAGTTCTCAATAGTTCATGCAGAATCAGAGTCCTTCATCTGATTTCTTTGTAAAGAGAATAGAGACTGCAGTGAAAGAGTTGTTAATATGTATGAATTCTTTATTCAACAGATTATTGAGTGTCTTTCAAAGAAGAAGAAGTTCATGTCAGAATATATTATAAAGAAGATCTTATGATAATTCAGAGTCTTTATCATTCTTCTTTTCTAACTTAATACTGTGATTCACTTCTAAGTCTTGTAAGAGAAGTATCTTTATAATATTATCTTATCAGAAGACATTCAGATATTCATGATATTATTAAGAGAGTTTTATATGAGAATCTGTTATTATGATATAAGATAACTTTTCTAGAGTCTTTTCAATATTGATCAGACTGATGAAGTAGATTATCACATGATTCTGCTATCAGTGACCTTGTCAGTGATTCTGTCAGTGACTTCTTTTTCAGAGTATTTCATACACATTGACAGAGATCTGTGTCAGATTCATGATTTTATAAATATCATCTTCATGAATTCTATCATTGTTAGAGAATATTAAGCTTTTATTCTGAGTATTCAGTAAGATATCTTATTCAAATAGTCAGACAAGTTCTAATATAACATTATAATCAAGATTATTAACTTCATATGTATAGACATCTTCACATTAATGTTCTCTGACATCTATGTTTAGTTTTATCATGTAATAGATGCAACCATCTTTTAAACTATCAAATTCTATGAGAAGTCAGGATTTTGATAAGAAAATACACTGAAGGTTATAATATCTTATAACTGAAGATTTAATTGTTGTATAATAGTATAGATCACTGTCTATCATGACTTTCATATTATACATATTATCTATTACAGTAGATATAAGAATTGCATTTATTATCATTTTCTCTTCAAATCATTGTCATCTGACCTCTTTAAGCTTCTGTTTGCAAATTTGAACAGAAGCTAATCTTTTTCCTATTTCATCAGAGCATTCTCATAGTTATCTTTCAAATCTTCTTTCAATGCAATATGATTGATGTGAACAGGCACTGATTCATTCTTTGAATGAGAAGACACTGATCTTTCTCTTAAGTGAGGAGATACATAGATCAATCAGCAGTTGAAAACAATGTATTCTGATCAGTTACAGTTAATGCATACTTCTTATTAACATTGATCAGTGACTTCTTCAGAGATGATATCAGGAACTCAGAAGCCTGTTCAGACAGTGAAAACTCTTGCTTATGCATAGACATTTAAGTCTAGTCAGTTCATAGCATCTGCATCATTGTTGTTATTTCTCAGTGCAGATATATGAGTGACTGAGTTATTTCTCAGTGCAGATGTATAAGTGTAATGTCTTCTATCACTGTTCTGTATACTCTTGAGCTTGATAAGATAATCATTCAATATTCAAAGTTGTATACAGAAACCTTCATAAGTCTGATCTTCATTTACACTTATAAGAGTCTGTAAGAGTATAAAAGTTAATATCTTCTTAAGCATACTAATCTTTATTTGATTCTCTCAAGATTAATCACCTGCTTCTAGAATCTTAGTGTTGAAGTCAGAGATAAATATTATGAGAGAAGTATTTCTCTGTTGAGTACTCTGTAATCAATTAAATGCTTTCTGTTGCATGACAGTGTCTTGAAACGGAATATCAAGATATTTGCTGATATTGTCAGGCATTTGCAATACTGGTTCACATAATTTCATTTATAAATGAAACTTCTGTTTCACATGATTCTTCAATTATTCTTTAATATATCAATCTTGATTGATTAGTAAACTGATGGCATCTTCATCTACACTCAGTTTCATGAGCATTTCCATCCTTCATGATGAGTAGAGAGTGAGATTGAAAGTATTAAAATATGTGAAAGCATCTAAGTATTCTTTCAGTGCTTTTATACTCAATTCTGTAGATATTGAAATTGCATGAATTTCTTATTAAGATAATTATTGAATCTCTTCATATTAATGTTGTTAAGTTGCATGCATATTAGCTATTTATTATTGTTGTAGTTTCAACATTGCTCAGAGTCACTGTGGCACTGCATCTATACTCATGTTCAAGAGTTCTTTCATGTGATTATTAGACATGATTATATCAATTATTGAATGTGTGATATCTGTGAAATCAGAAGAAGTATAATTGTATGAATATCTCATACATCTGTGTCAGAACTCTCAGGTCTTTTCACTGACATTCTCTTTGTAAGATCTTGTTCTCTTCACAAGATCTTGTTACAGGGCCAGAGTGACTGACAAGCAAGCTTCTATCTAAGAACTCAGTGTTCACTTAACTGATTGAGACTCAGTGTCTGCTTAACTGTTTGACTGTTTCTCTATTTCTTACATATTGTCATGTGTTCAGATATCTCAGTGAGTAATCATTTCTAATGAGAAGATAATGAATGTTTTTCAAGTGTAAGAGGCCTACACTGAATAGATTAGTATAATATATAGGTCTTATATAACAAAGTGAAAAACATTAAAGAAGAAAAGAAAAGAGAGAAAGTGTGAGAATTGATGATCAGAATGAATATTTATATGTGTACATGATGATATATGCAGTGAAGCTTCGGAGCGGAAGAATAGAAATTCTGTAGGTTTTCAGCTGAGGATCGGCGACCGAGAATCGGAACGGTAGAAATCTGTGAAGTGTAACGGAATAGTCTATATAATTGATCGGGCGCAGCCCGCCACAATCTTTTTCTTTTATAAATCACTACTCTTGATTGTATCTGAGATTTTTCAGATTAAAAGTAGTAATAGCTTAAATAAGAAATGATGTACTTTAACTCAGTATCAAAGTTTGATTCTTGAAGAAGTACAAAGTCAACTTTTTATTCAAATATAATCTGAAGATAAAAATAAATACAATTTGAGTTTCTATTCACATTGTTTTAAATAAATATGATTTTTAAAGAATTTTTAAACTTTTTATATTATTTTTATTGTATATTCATACTAAAAGAGAGTAGAAATAGAGTAGAACCTAATTACTATTATGTGATAGAAGATTATAACTGTTTTGAAAAGTAGGAATTTTAACTGCTTATATTCTTTCTAGTTTATCAATAGAGTTATTTCTCAATTCTCTAATCTTAACAGATATTTGAGAATTCAAATTCTGTTTGTATTTAGCTGAAGAATTTGAGTTGAAGAATTTATATAATTAAGACTTTCTTCTTTTTAAGATTGCAGTTATAGATTTACTGACTCAACTATTATCTTCAGTTTTATATTGATTTTGAGCTTCTTCTTTTCTTCAGTTCTTTTACATTCTTGAAGTAAATGTGCATTCTTTCAAACTAGATACATACTTTTCTTTACAGTTAGAGCATTTAAACAGAGTATATTGACAGATTTCATCTCTTTTTAAGTATATTTCATATTTATGCTCACTAGTTTTATAATTTTTGACACAGAATTCACATTTTAAGTCTCTGAAATAGAAGATTGTAAAGTATTCATATCTTTGATAGTCTGAACACTGTATTTATGTTTTGAGATTCATTCTTGACTCTTTGTATTCATGAACTCTCATTTTCAAAGCTGTCACTCTCACTTCAGAGATTTTTAATTATTTAAGTTTTTTATATAAACTAAAATGTAGACATTTCTTCTGATTTGTCTAAATTCAATTGAATTCAGTTATACAGACTTCTTTCTCAGTTGAATAGAATTGAATTCTTCTAACTCATTTTTGAGAAGTAGCATTTCTTTCTCACAGTCAAAAATTTTGACTGAAATATTATAAAGAATGAATTTATCTCACTTTTCATCTATCTCAGATAGACTTATTGTATTTAAGAGAGATTCTATTACTGATTTTCAGATACTCTTATTCTCAATAAGAAATTCCCTGCTGAATTCAGGCATTATAGTTAGAATGATGAAGTTTTCAAAGAAAGATGACTCAATTGAAGCTACAACTGGTTTAAAAGAACAGAATAGAAAAGAAAGGAAAAAGTACAGTAAAGAGAGACTATAACAAAATAAAAATATTAAAAGATAATGTATAGCTGTTTTAACAGACTATATCTGATCAATTTTCATCTCTTTCTATTCAGATATTTCTGAATTTAGAAATTTTCTTACAATAAGCTCTAATAGTAATTCTCTTCTATTTAATGAATAAATGAGAGATAGAAAACAATGTTCTGCAATTGACACTGTTCATTCAGTTATTCATGATATTTAAGTAGGAAAGAATGAAGACTTGGTCTCAACTGCAGTTGTTATTAATTTAAAAGATGTATTTAATCATGTTTCAAAGTTCAAGATGATTCAAACTTTGAAGCTATTAAAACTGTCACTTTCTCTAATAAAATGAGTTAACTGTTATATATTCAGAAGAATTATACAACTATTCTTTAATGAAATGAAACAAGATAAAACTGAGATAAAAATAGAAGTGTCATAAGAATTCTCAATCTTATCTGTTTTATTTACAATATACACTGCATATCTATTCAAGAATAGAGAGATGAAAATAGTGACATTTTCAAGTTATATAGATGATATTGATCTAGTCTACAGTTCAAAGGTAATCAAAGAGAATTTATAAGTAATTGAAAAAGTAGTAAAGAAAATCTTTATTAAAGCAGATATCAATCTAATTCAATTTGATATAAATAAAACTAAGTTAATTTACTTTTTTCCCAGATTCAGTAAGAAAAAACTAAGTCTAACTCTTTTGAATAAAGAGATTAAACTCAGTTTGAATATTAAATAACTAGAAGTATAGTTAAATTTCAAGTTAAATTTTCAATATTATATTCAATAAAGAAACATTAAGACAGAGAGACTATTGAATAGTATAATCAGACTATTAAATACTGAGAGAGATCTATTTCTTCAGACTATGACATAGTTATACATAGTATGTATCATCTCAGTAGCTGATTATGAAGTTCAAGTATAATAAAATAATCAAGAAAATTTCACTGAACTCTTTCAGAGTCTGTAAAATAGAGCTTTGCACAGATTTCTGAGACTATTCAAATCATCTTCTATTAAAGCAATGAAAATTGAAGCTTCAATTCTTTCTTCTGCTATTAGATTTAAAAAGACCTGTATAAACTCTACTTTGAGAGTTATAAAGATGAGCTCAAATCATGTAATCAGAGAAAGAGTCTCTTCTTCATTTTCATCAATTAACTCAGAAAATGAACTGAATTAAAATAGATTTCTTGATTGAAATGAAAATATTTTTTTAAAGAAAATACTCTCTCAACTATAAAGACTATAATCACTGATTAAAAATCAATTTTATTTATTAAATATTGAGACAGTTAATCATGAGAAAATATCTCTCTGAAGAGAAAAGCTGCAACCTCTCATAGACTTATAAATAGGTGAACTATCTAAAGAGAGAGAATATAAACAGTATTTAAAGAAGATCTTTAGAATTAATATAAAAGACTCTATTCTGATTTACTCAGATGACTTAAAAAATAAGAGTTTGAATAGATTAGATACAGACATTGCTTATACTGAAGATAATATCAATTTCATCTTAGATTTCTGAAATTTGAGCTGTGAATCTGAAGACTTCAATACTAAACTATTTATAATTGTAAAAGCTTTCATACTTATTGAGATAAAATCTCATAAAAGAGAAAATAGCTTGAAAGAGATATAAATATTCTCTGATAGTCAAGATACTTTCAAAATACTTAAAGATAGTCAGATTTATAGTATAAATCTTGAACTGATTTTAAATTCTGTTATAAAAATTAAAAAGAGAAGAATATTAAAACTGATAATTCATCTGCACTGAGTTCCTGCTTATATAAATATTCATGACAATGAAGTAGCTAATTCAGTGATAAAAAAGAGTTCAGAATTAAGCAGATCTATTCAAAAAACAGTGTTCTAGTCTTTTATAAAGAGAAAGATAAAAGAATCTTATTTGAATAAGTGAAATGAAAGCTGACAGAAACAAAAGAAGAGTATAAATTATGCAAGATTTGAGACAAAATCCCTGTGAAAATCTTGTTTAATTAAATGTAAAAAGAAAACATTCTTATCTATAATTCAGCTGAAACTAGAAGATGATTATTTTAAATCTTATATACAAAGATTTAATGATAGATTTGATTCAACAGAATGCTCATTCTGCAATATAAATGACAATTCTGAGTATATTATAATGCATTGTGTATTATACAATAGTCTCAGAGTCACATTAAAGCAGAAGTATGATTTAAATTAATTAAATATAAGCTTCTTATTCTCAACTGAGACAGAAATTAAATACTTAATAAACATTCTATCAGAAACTCAAGCAGTTATAAGAAAATGACTGAATTCAGAAATATCTGTATATGAAGAGATGAAGGTTGATTAGATCTAGTCTGTTAAAACAGCTATACACTTTCTTTTAATAATTTTATTTTATTATAGTCTCTTTTTACTTTATTTTTTCTTTTCTGTTCTTTTCTATATATCAATTTAATATGTCTATCTTTAAAACTATGTTCTCTTTTCCTTTGTCATGATATTATCAAATGATTTTAAAGTATCAGAAGGTGTTAAATTACTGCAATTTGTAAACAGTTTTTGTATTCTGAGCTGGAATTTTCTGATTTTGCATATCTGAAATTGGTAAATGTATAATAGTGTAACGTGGCGGAATCGAAGCGGTGGCTAGTCGGCGGCATCATGTAGAGGTAGTTGTTTGAGAAGCCGCATGAGTAGGCTTAACTATCTTGCTTGAATAGTGAGCTTGTAGACTACAGGGTTATTGCAGGAATATCACAGATATGATACTTAGTATACTAAGAAGATTGTATGAGAAATGCAGTAACTCTCATATATATTCTCATAGAAGAAAAATGAATTGCTGACTTCTTTGATGAGGAGTCAGTATCTAGCTATTCTATATAGATAATGAGTGAATATCTCTCTTCTATTCTATAAGTAAGAATAGCTGAAGTAATACCTCAGCAGCATCTCACTATCATAGAAGAGTAATCTGCTGATCTTATATATAAGTGAGGTTCTTATATTCATCAATCAGATCTTTCTATATTATATCTGAATAATGTCATAGAGTGATTTAAAACTGATTTAAATAGACTATGAGATGAATAAAATCATCTGCATGAAAGTGATAAGCTGTGTAAAACTATAACAGAGTCTTGACATGACTGAAAATGTGATAATATTCTCTCTCTTAAGAGTATAGTTCTGATACTTTTAAGATTATTAGATTATAAATTATCTTTGTTATATAGTAATAGTTACTAATCAATTTTAATAGTGTATATACTTTATATGATATAAAGAAATGAATGAGTTTCTCTACTGACTGTATAGATCTTCTTTTCTTATCTCTGTTCAAATCAAACATGTGATAAGTAAATTTCTTATATATCAATTTGAAATGTGAAAAATGTAGTTAATAAGTGATTTGCAGACCTCTCATCATATTTCATTCTATGTATAAAATTCTCTGCAAAAGTAGTGTATTTTAGAGATCAAGTTAACAGTAGTAACAGAATTTTTTAAAAAGATTTCTCTTCTCTATGATATATTGTTCTTTCTCTCTCTCATCTATAATAGTGAGTGCATGAGAGCATCATTCTTGAAAGATAATAAAAGACTTATTCTGACACTTTCTAGTGATTAAATGACTTCATGATGCAGCTGTGATCTTCATCACTGTTAAGAAAGCCAGGTTGAAGATGAAGACAGCAGTATCAATAAGCTGTGAAAGTATAACTTTCATTATCATATCTTCTTCTTCTTCTGCATGTCTTGCAGCTGTGATGATAGTAGCTATGTCTTGCAGTGAGATGTCATCTCTTCTGCTAATTAGTTCATCAGTAATCAGTTTTTTCTCTATCTCTCTCATCACTGTTATAATGTCATTATCTCTCTTAATTAATATAATAATATATAACTCTGTGTGATCATTCAGAGAGAATCTTAGAGAGAGCTTGATTTCAAGAACAGTGATTTAGAGATGTTTAATTAATAGTTTCTCTCTCATGATATATCTGAGCTCTGCTCAGAATACTGCTGAGTTGAGTCTGCAGAGTTCTGTAGTTTCTTTATCTTTTCTCTGTGAGAAGGCTCTGATGCAGTCTCTGACTAGTACTATCACATGCTTACACTGTACTAAGCAGCTGAAGAAAGAAGAAATTCTGTGTATTCATTTCTTCTCTTACTTCTATTATTTTTATTATATCTTTAATAATGACTTCTGTCTCTCTGTAAGTATTAACTACTCTGGCCCCGGTGACCGAATGGTTAATGCGGCCACCTGGTAGCGCCTTGGCGTGGGAAACCAAGGCACATGGGTTCGAAACCCGCAGGGAATACATTAAATCTGAAACTCAAGCACCTCAGGTTTCTAATAAATACAGAGATGTACAAATCGCTTCAATGAATCACTCTATGTTTCTGAGCTGAGAAGTTATTATTGCATGTATCTAATTGTCACTTCTCTGTATTTTCTTATGTTCTTGTTATCTTAGTGTGGTCTCAACACCTGTATTTCCTCCTGTATAATCAACACTTAATCTGTATTTAACATTATGCAAGGACTCATCATAAGCTCCGCTTGCATATGAGTATAATGAAAGAATAATAATAATAATAATAATATTAACTACTCTGTAAGAAGACATTATATCAGTTCTGACAAGAAGCATAGATACTTAAGTAGTATAGAGCAAGAATCTCAGAGCTTCAAGTGTTAATAGATTTTATCAAGACTGAGAAGATCTCTCTTACTCATCTATAAAAGAAGGCAAAAGTATGAATCTTTGAGATGAAAAAATACCTCAGAATAACTAGTCTTAAGAAGAGATCAGTCAGTATCACTGTTGAAAGTATCACACAGATTAATTACTGATTAAAGAGAATCTCACTTCAATTGAAGTAGATAACTGAGATTCTTTATAAATTAATAAGTTAATACTTTATATATCTCTTATGCTCTTCTGCAGCATGCTCTTCTACAGTGCTGCAGTACTAACTTCATAGCAGATAAAGATACTGATACTGAAGACTTCAACAGTGAAGAATGAGTTTGATAACAGTATAATTATCAGTGAGTAGACCTTGATTTCTCTTTTTACCTTTTCTGTGAGCTGTGATTCTATTAAAATAGCAGCAGTCTATGAGTTAATAATATTAATCTTGTTAATTTTAAATATCTCTTTCTCTTAGCTACTTCAGGAATTTTATACTTGTGTAGTCTTATTAAACTTCTAGAAACTCTTTGAGAGAAAACAGGAGAAGAGTGCTACAGAGTTCATAAGATATCAGCTCATCATTACAACATCATCTCTAAAAAACTCTTTAAGAAAAATGTGAAGTTCTAAGCAGTATTTCTTACTCAACATCTCTGATATGTAATGAGACAGTCTCTACTAGTTATCTCATAGCTTGCAATCTCTTTCTCAGTATTTTCTAAATACTTAAATGATTCTCACAAATTCTCTGATAATGAATAACTTTCTCATTTAACAAGATATTGAAGCTTACTGTAATGTGTTCACTTATTCAATATTTTCTTAATAACATATTCAGTATCACTCTCTATCTCAATATTATTCAGCTGAGACAGCATTATTTCAGAGTATTGCTTATAGAGCTTTAACTAGAAGATGTGAAAAATAGAATGAATTGATTTCAATTCTGAGATTAATTTCAACTTATATGTGTGCTTACTTAGTACTCTTATTACTGAGAAAGATTCTAGTCACTACTTACTGAGCTTCTTATACAGTCTTATTATCTTGATATTCTTTGCTGAAAGTAGCACTTGATTCTCTATCAAGAACTTCATTGAAAGATGTTTTCAATTATAGTATTCTATCTTCTACTTCTGAACACAGTGAATGCTTTTCATTATCTTCTTATGAATTTTATTCAAAAGTTTCAATCTCACTTGTACTTCTGATACTGAGAGATACTCTGTTCTCTGTGTCTGTTCAATATTCTGACTGTCTATCTCTCTCTTAGAAATGTCATCCGCAACATCACTGAGTAATGAAGAATTATATTCATAATAAGTATAGAAAGAAGATACTTTTAAGATTGCATTCTTTGCATTATTATATATGAATTAAGCTGTCAGAAGATGTTTAAGCCAATCATTCTGCTAATATAAATAGAATACTTGAAGATGCTATTTTAATATCTGATTCTGATATTCAGTCTGATTATCTGTCTGCAGATGAAATGGGATACTGACAAGATATATTATTATAAGATAATAGTAAAAAGTCAATTAGTATTTACTGATGAAGAGGGATTCTCAATCTGTTATTAACAATTTCAGAACACTGTGATTATAAATAATAATATTTAAAAACAGATCAGTCAATTCAGAGGCTTTAATCTTTTTATAAGTAAAAATATATTTAATCATCTTTGTAAAGTAGTTAATAATAATTAAAATCAAGTCATATTCTTTCACTCTTGTTGACTTCAGTAGATTAACTATGAAATTAATTGATAGATTCTGTCATAAGCTTTTTAAATCAGACAGTGATATTAACTCACTGTATTACTTATACTGTGAGATCTTTATTCTTTAACAGATATTGTAAGTCTCAATATACTCTTTAATATCTATTTGAAGCTTGTCTTAAACATATTTATGTTTTAGAAGATCTTCAGTCTTCTCTAATCTGAAGTGCTCAGTGTAAGAATTATTATAATGAATTCTCAATAACTTCTAGCATACTGCTCTGCTATAAGAGACAAAGATTAAATTATTTAGTAGTAGAAGTTCATATTCTTCTAGTTATCAGTGACTTAGTTTCTTAGCAGTACTATCTCACTTAGAGTCTGTCTCTTTCAAGTTTAAACTGAACTCTTTCTTCTTCAACTTCTGAATTCAAGCTGCAGTAGAGGTGCTTCTCTACTGTAATTTATCAATGAAATCTAAAAGTAGTCAGATTAAAAGATTATAGACTGTTTTATTCTTTACTAATTCAATGATAGTAAGATATAATACAAGAGTTCAATAGAGATATTACTCTATATAACTTAGAAATTGAAGCTTGTCTATTAGAGTTTGTAAGGATTACTTAAGTAACTTCTCTTCAGCATTCAAAATGATACTTATTTTTCAAGAGATTGAAAAAGAGCTTAAAATACTCATTCTTTAAGTAGAAATATGTATTTTGAATGATTAAGTGATTGATTGAATCAGCCTCTGCAGCAGTTTTAACTGAACTTGACAAGATAGCTGACTCTAATTCATCTTGTATAAGTTCAGATCATTCACAGTCATTTTCATTAATATAGTTATAAAGTGATATATGATCTTTCTCTGAATCTGAATCTGATGAGTTTTGAAAGAGAATTCTCATAAAAGCTTGACATTTTTTCTCAAAAGAATTTACTATATATGATTCATTCTGTAACTCATATTCTAAGGCCGAAAGTTTTGCTACACTTCTTATTTTAATATAGTTAAAAGCTTTAAAAACTTCTTTTTCTTATGCTTCTTTAAGAAATTTATTCTCACAGTCTGTTTTAACTCTTTTAATATCTGAAAAATATTCATTTCTGACAGCTTTGAACTCTTTATTAGATATTATATTATTCTTTCAATCTCTTCTGACAGTAGCTAATTATTTTCTTTTAAATGTGATATTCTCATTTCATCAAGGTTTGAAATACTTAGAAGACTTTTTCTTTGAAATATTATCTCTAACACTTGTTTCAATAATAGATGTAATAAGCTTTACTCTATTCTCAAGCATTGCATTTGAGATATCTTGACTGAGATTTCAATATAGCTCACTCTGCTTTTCAGATTTTAACAGTTTTATACTTTCTTCAACTACTTTTCAATCAGCTTTTTCAAAGTTATACTAATTAGAGAGAAGAGGATTTTCACTCATTTATTTTTCACTTAGTTTAATATTAAATTGAATAATTGCATAATCTGATTCTAATGTCTTATTTGAATTAATAAACTAGTTTATATGTTATTTTTTAATTAGATTTTATGATATGAAAATTAAATCTATTATAAATTCCTATTTCAATCTCTTTTCTAAAGAATATTTATTAATTAGACTTGTTAACTAAATCTATTGAATATTTAAAAGTTTATTTAACTAGTTTATCTACTCTTACTGCTCTTTTACATTCTGATTTTATCAGAAGTGATGTGTATTGAAATCTCCTGTAATTATAGAGTTTTTTAATAGAGATATGTTCAAAAATTCTCTATTAATTATTCAGATATTATTATTTTTTTTCAATGACGTTTCATTATAGATATTTATAAGCTGTACAGTATCAAACTTAATCTCTTTATCTATAATATCACTTACTAGAATATCAGAGTCAGATATAATGTCAAATCTTAGATTAAATTAATATCTTAATCTCTTTCTTTCATAGATTACTACTCTTGACTTTATCTCAGACTTTTGAGATAGAAAGCAGTAGTAGCTTGAATAAGAAATATTCTACTGTTACTCAGCATCAAAATTCAGTTTCTGAAGAAGTATAAAATCAACTTTTTATTTAAATACAATTTGAAGAGAAGAATAAATGCAATTTGAGTTTCTATTCTTATTGTTTTGAATAATTGTGATTTTTGAACAGTTTTTAAACTTTTGTTATTGTTTTTATTATATATTCAATATTAAAACAGAGTAGAGATAGAGTAGAATCTAATTACTATTATCAGATAGTAGATTATAACTATTTTAAAAAGCGGAAATCTTAGCTGCTTACATTCTATCTAGTTTATTATCAGAGTTATTTCTCAATTCTCTAATCTTAACAGATGTTTGAGAATTCAAATTCTGTTTACATTTAGCTGAACAATTGAAGATATGAAGATTTAGATAATTAAGAGTTTCTTCTTTTTAAGCTTGCAGTTACAGGTTTACTGACTTGACTGTTGTCTTCAGTTATAGATTGACTTTGAGCTTTATCTTTTCTTTAGTTTTCTTAAGTTCTTGAAGCAAACATGCATTCTTTTGAGCTAGATACATGTTTTTCTTTGCAATTGAAGCATTTAAGCAGAGTATATTGACATATTTCACCTCTTTTTGAGCATGTTTCACCTTTATACTCACTAGTTTTGTGATCTCTAGCTGTAAGAAATCCAGCTTCTCGCGGATTCTTTACCTCTATTTCTATCTCTCATGTAACTAATAGGGTTAACAGCTCTTGACTACATACAGCTATATAGACTAGAGTTCATAACTACTATTCATAACTCAGCTTAAATACTATTATACATTTAATCTCTATATTCTATCTTTCTACAGTGAATACTTCTAGTAGTTAATAGTATATAACATGCCAAGCTGCAAATATCTAAATAATCATCTGTGAGTACTTATTCTTACATTTCAAGCTCTGTCAGTCAGCAACTGTCTGTTATGACTGAAAGAACTAGAAACTTATATACTTTAATCTCTGCAAACTCTACTGCAGACACTTAGAAGCAGTTATTTGAATTATGAATAATTTCTGTAAAACAGGTCTCAGAGAACTAATTAATTACTCACAGAATATTATTCTCTATATCTGTAACAGAGAAACTCTCTGAACTCATAAATATATCAATCTCAGTGATAAATATTCTTGAGTATCTCTCACAGAATTAAGCTATTTTTCTATAAGAAATACTTACTGTCTGTAAACACTCTTGAACTGAGTCTCTAGATATAATCTTCAGAGACATCTGTGAACTGAAAAGAATCTTTCTTAAGTTATAACTACTTAAGATTATCTACTGAATTATAATCTATAAAAACTTCTGTAAGTTTGTATTTGAAATTGACTTACAAGCTCAGCTGTGTGATATGAAAGATGAAGAAGCTATTGTCTATATAATAACAGATCTTTACTATACTGAAGTAAAGAATTGACTAAATTATCTAGAAAATAATTATGAGAGATCTCACTAATCTGTTCTTAAGATCTATTTAGAGAATAAGTTAAGAAACTTTATAAGCTAAACAGAGAACATCTGAATCACAATCATTAATATTAAGAAAAGAGATGATAAATCTGATAAAAACTACTCACAGCACTTTATAAAATTATAATATGAATTAAGATCTATGAATACAGAGTTCTGAAACAAGATCTGAATGATGATATCTATAAAGAGACTGAATAAAGATATATAAAATAAGCTTATTAAGTAAGACTCTAAGCTCTTAACTCTGAAGAAACTGATGACTCTTATTCACTGCTTACAGATTACTGTGAGAATCACAGACTTATAGAGAGTAGATTATTAATCAGCTCTGTGAGAATTAGAATAACAGAGATCAGATTTATCAGAGAAAGATAATAAGATATAGAAAGATTCAAATCTGACTGCTACTATTATTATTATTATTCTTTCATTATACTCATATGCAAGCGGAGCTTATGATGAGTCCTTGCGTGATGTTAAATACAGGTCAAGTGTTGGTTATACAGGAGGAAATACAGGTGTTGAGACCATGCCAAGATAACAAGAACATAGGAAAATACAAAGGAGTGACAATTAGATACATGCGATAATAACTTCCCAGCTCAGGAACATAGAGCAATTCATTGAAGCGATTTGTACACCTCTGTATTTATTAGAAACCTGAGGTGCTTGAGTTCCGGATTTAATGTATCCCCTGCGGGTTTCGAACCCACGCGCCTTGGTTTCCCACGCCAAGGTGCTACTGGGTGGCCGCATTAACCATTCGGCCACCGGGGCCAAATCTGACTGCTGAGCAGAGAGAGAGAGCTTCACAAGCTCTTATAAATAGAGTGTATAATAGAGAGATTAAGAAAAAGAGTGTCTGCTTCATCTATTCTAAATTAGAACATCTTTATATAAACTATCTCAATAAATTAAAATTGAAATTTGAAGAGTTATAAACAGAGTCAGTAATAGCCTTTTTAAGAGTCTTGAGACTGATATCTGAATATATTACTCTCTCAATAACAATGCATGCTTGTAGAGAGAGATCACACAGTGATACTGCTGTCTCATCAGTATGAAAAGTATTGATAAACTTAGAATCTCAGGTCACTATAGTGTCTCTAAAGCTTATAAAGCAAATAAGCTAAGAGATGAAAACTGGAAATCTGCTCTTATAATAAGCAGAATGTGAGAACTCAGATCTGAGAGCTGAGAGACTTATAAGAGTTATCTTTGAATTACAAGATCTTTTCAGAACTTGAAGAAGATTTATAGAAACTATAATTATTACAGATATCACAGATAACATGAACTTGAAACTTGTATAACTTCAAAGATATAATTCATATATAGCTATCAATAAGTCAGGTTTATACTTTTAATCAGTGTTAACAGACTCACTTACAGAGATAGAATCAGTTGATACTGTAGAGTTAATTAGAGAAGATAAGCTAATCTATATAATAACTTTATAAACAACCGCTCCACCACGAACTCGCTCGATTTTTCAAATAAGAACCCACTGATAGATCCATTGAAAAGCCCTCGATCATATGAGTATTTTGACCCCATCGCCGACCGCATACCCCGTGTGGTGGTGGAGTTATCCAGTCAAATGTGAACCAGATGTTGTTCGAAACTCCTGTGTGGGATTATCCCCCGTTCTCCCCTACCACACCACAACCCCGGGCCAAATTGCCATACAAATTGTAAGGTGAAGAGACCTAGCCATATGCGCCAATCTTCTCGATTTTGGAAGATCCCTGATCTGTAATTGTGGAGATATCTGAGGAGCGACCTCCGCGAAAACCCTGTCCATCTTTGATGTTCCAAAACACCAATGCCAAGTGTCAAACCTCGTCCCGCCCTTCCCAATCTGGCCCATCTCCGGCAGAAAAATACAAAAAGATACCTCAGCGATAATGTCAAGCACATCGCAATGGACACTT
>NW_003101654.1:265449-266289 GCF_000003855.2 Blastomyces gilchristii SLH14081 | reverse complement strand
CAGTAAACAATAAGTCAACAGAACAAGTCAACAGCACATCAACAACTATAAATTCAGTATATCTCAAGATCTGACTGAGCCTTTGATCCCTGCAAAGTGAGATATATTAAATCTAGTTTTAATACCTCAATATTCAATAGATTCTGCAAGAGATTGAGAACAGCAACACTAGATTTCTATTGAATTTGAGAATTAACTCTGTATTGATATAATCATTGACAAAGTCTTCTATTTTGAGATATAAATAACCAGTTCCTCTACATCCTGCTGGCAATATTTATATTATCATATAGAAACAGACTTATATTCTCTATAATATCAAGACTCTGAAGAGGGAAAGTCTTGATAGAGAGTATACAGTAGTGCATATTTTAACAGTTTCTATCTCATTTCTATGCAGTAGTTAATGCAAAAAAAAAAAAGATCTTAGAAATAGTTTTTTACTTCTCTTGAAAAAGTAAGGTGTTTTTCTCTGAGTTTTACACAATATTCTTACAAAGAATTAAAAACAGAGTTGTTTTCTGTTATAATTTCATATTCTTTTAAGTAAGAATTACTTTTTCAGTAACTGAAGAGCTTTCATTAATACTTAATTCTTTTTTATACTCTTTATTAACTGATTTGAGTTGCACACTTGTTGTGTGAGAAGAATTGAATGATTTAGAATAAAATTGAATAGTTTAATCAATTTCTCTGCAAAAATTGATTTATTTTTTGTCAGTTTTTCTCTCAAAAACTGTCATATCATCTGATTTATTATGAATTGATATCATACTTTTTCTCACTGTATCTCAGAAGAGATGTAAAGATTTTATTGATTATCTCAAAAATCAATTCTAG
>NW_003101654.1:259673-264528 GCF_000003855.2 Blastomyces gilchristii SLH14081 | reverse complement strand
TTCCTTATTGAGAAAGAGAATCCCTTAGAATCAGCAGTAGAATCTTTGTTATACATAAAAATTCTATCTGAGAGAGATGAAAAGTGAAAGAAATTCATTCTTTATAATATTTCAGTTGAAATTTTTGACTGTGAACAAGGAATGCTACTTCTCAAAAATGAATTAGAAGAAAACAACTCTATTCAACTGAGAAAAGAGCCTGTATGACTAAATTCAATTAAGTTCAGACAAAGCAGAAGAAATGCCTCTGTTCTAGTATATATAAAAACACTTGAACAGTCAAAGATCTCTGAAGTAAGAGTGACAGATTTGAAAATGAGAGTTCATGAATATAAAGACTTAAGAATGAATCTCAAAGCTCAAACACAGTGTTCAAACTGTCAAAGATATAAATACTTTACAATCTCATATTTTAGAGACTTAAAATATGCATTCTGTATCAGGAGATCATAAAACTAGTGAGCATAAATATGAAACATGCTTAAAAAAGAGATAAAATATATCAATATACTCTGCTTTAAGTGCTCTAATTGTAAAGAAAAAATATATATCTAGCTCAAAAGAATGTATATTTACTTCAAGAACTCAAAAGAACTGAAGAAAAGATGAAGCTCAAAGTAAATCTAGAACTGAAGAGAATAGTTAAGCCAGTAAACTCACAACTGCAAGCTTAAAAAGAAGAAACTCTCAACTATTTAAATCTTCAAACTTCAATTCTTCAGCTAAATGTAAATAGAATTTGAACTCTTAAACTTCTGTTAAGATTAGAGAATTAAGAAATAACTCTGATACTAAACTAGATATAATATAAGCAGTTGAGATTTCTACTTTTCAGAATAGTTATAATCTACTATCTGATGATAGTGATTAGATTTCACTCTACTCTCTTTTAGTATGAATATACAATAAAAATAACAAAAAAAGTTTAAAAACTCTTCAAAAATCGCATTTATTTAAAATAATATGAATAGAAACTCAAATTGTATTTATTCTTATCTTCAAATTACATTTGAATAAAAAGTTGATTTTATACTACTTCAGAAGCTGAATTTTGATGCTGAGCAAAAATATGTTATTTCTCATTCAAGCTACTACTGCTTTCTATCTCAAAAGTCTGAAATAAAGTCAAGAGTAGTGATCTATGAAAGAAAGAGATCAAGATATCAATTTAATCTAAGATTTAATATCATGTCTGACCCTGATATTCTAGTGAGTGATATTACAGATAAAGAGAATAAGTTTAATACTATACAGCTCATAAATATCTATAATGAAAAGTTATTGAAGAAAAATAACAATATCTGAATAATTGATAGAGAATTTCTGAACATCACTTCATTAAGAAACTCTATAATTGTAGGACATTTCAATACACATTATTTCTGATGAAATTCAGAATGTAAGAGAGCAGTAAGAGCTGATAATCTGATTGAATGAATCTTTGAGCATTGAATAGATGTAGTTAATAAGTCTGATCAATAAACATTCTTTAGAAAAGATATGAAACAGAAATCTATTATAGATCTAATCTTCATATCATAAAATCTAATGAAAAAAAGACTTGTAAACTGGTTTATTAATTCAAATGAGATATTGAGATCAGATTATGAGATTATACAATTTGACATTGAACTGAGTGAAAAACAAATGAGTGAAAATCCTCTTCTCTCTAATCAATTTAACTTTGAAAAAGCTGATTGAAAAGCAGTTGAAGAAAGTATAAAACTGTTAAAATCTGAAAGACAGAGTGTGCTATATTGAAATTCTGGTCAAGATATCTCAAATGAAATGCTTGAGAATAGAGTGAAGCTTATTACATCTATTATTCTAACAGATAATAGAGATAATATTTCAAAGAGAAAATCTTCTAAGTATTCAAAATCTTGATGAAATGAGAATATCTTATCTAAAAGGCAAGAATTAGCTACTATCAGAAGAGATTGAAAGAATGATATAATATCTGATAAAGAGTTTAAAGCTGTCAGAAATGAATATTTTTCAGATATTAAAAGAGCTAAAACAGACTACTGAAATAAATTTCTTGAAGAAGTATAAGAAAAGGAAGTTTTTAAAGCTTTTAACTATACTAAAATAAGAAGTGTAGCAAAACTTCTAGCCTTAGAATATGAGTTTCAGAATGAATCATATACAGCAAACTCTTTTGAGAAAAAATGTCAAGCTTTCATGAGAATTCTCTTTCAAAACTCATCAGATTCAGATTCAGAGAAAGAGAATATATCACTTCTCAACTACATTGATGAAAATGAGTGGGAATGGCCTGATCTTACATAAGATGAATTAGAGTCAGCTATCTTCTCAAGTTCTGTTAAAACTGCTGCAGGGCCTGATTCAATTAATCACTTAATTATTCAAAATACATATTTCTATCTAATGAATGAGTATTTTGAGATCTTTTTCAATCTCTTGAAAAATGAATATCATTCTGAATGCTGAAGAGAAGTTGCTGAAGTGATTCTTATAAAATCTAATAGAAAAACTTCAATTTCTAAGTCATATAGAGTAATATCTCTATTAAACTGTCTAGAAAAGGTTTTGAAAAAGATCATAGCTACTTAACTATCTTTTATAAGCTCTATTAATAACTCTCTTTTATTCAGTGAATAAATGAGAGATAGAAAACAATGTTCTGTAATTGACACGAAGTTTTTAAAGCTTTTAACTATACTAAAACAAGAAGTGTAGCAAAACTTTTAGTCTTAGAATATGAGTTTCAGAATGAATTATATACAGCAAACTCTTTTAAGAAAAAATGTCAAGCTTTTATAAGAATTCTCTTTCAAATCTTATCAGATTCAGATTCAGAGAAAGAGAATATATCACTTCTCAACTATATTAATGAAAATGACTGAGAATGGCCTGATCTTACATAAGATGAATTAGAGTCAGCTATCTTCTCAAGTTCTGTTAAAACTGCTGCAGAACCTGATTCAATTAATCACTTGATTATTCAAAATATATATTACTACTTAAAGAATGAGTATTTTGAGCTCTTTTTCAATCTCTTGAAAAATGAATATCATTCTGAATACTGAAGAGAAGTCACTGAAGTGATTCTTACAAAATCTAATAGAAAAACTTCAATTTCTAAGTTATATAGAGTAATATCTCTATTAAACTATTTAGAAAAGGTTTTGAAAAGAATAATAGCTACTTAACTATCTTTTAAGCTCTATTAATAACTCTCTTTTATTCAGTGAATAAATAAGAGATAGAAAACAATGTTCTACAATTAATACTGTTCTCTCAGTTATTTATAATATTCAAATAGCAAAGCATGAAGATCTGGTCTCAACTGCAGTTTTTATTAATATAAAAGAAGCATTTGATCATGTTTCAAAGTCAAAGTTAATTCAGACTTTGAAGATATTAAAACTGTCACTTTCTCTAATAAAATGAGTTAACTGCTTTATGTCTAAAGATATACACTTTTTCTTTGATGAAATGAATCAAGATAAGACTGAGATAAAAATAGAAGTACTGTAAGAATCTTCAATCTCACTCATTTTATTTGCAATATACACTGTATATCTATTCAAAGATATAAATATTAAAATAATGTAATCTCTGAGTTATGTAGATGATATTAATCTGATCTACAGCTTAAAAACTATTAAAGAGAATTTGAAAGTGATTGAAAAAGCTGTAAAGAAAATCTTTATCAGAACAGATATCAATCACATTTAATTTAATATGAATAAAACTGAGTTAATTTCTTTCTTTTCTAGATTCAATGAGAAAGAACTATCTCTAACTCTTTTAAATAGAGAGATTAATCCCAGTTTAAATGTCAAATGATTAGAAGTATGGTTAAACTCCAAGTTGAATTTTAAATATCATATTCAATAAAGAACTGTCAAGGCAGAAAGACTATTGAATAATATTATCAGACTATCAAATACAGAGAGAGATCTATTCTTCCAGGCTATGAGACAGTTATATATAGCCTGTATTATCTCAGTAGCTGATTATGAAGTTCAAGTTTGATGAAATAATTAAGAAAATTTCACAGAACTCTTTCAAAGTCTGTAAAACAGAGCTTTGAGAAGAATTCTGCAAGCATTTAAATCATCTTCTATTAAAACAATGAAAATTAAAGCTTCAATTTCTTCTTCTGCTATTAGATTTGAAAAGACTTGTATAAACTATGCTCTGAGAGTTATAAAGATGAGCTTAAATTATATAATCAGAGAAAGAGTGTCTTCTTCATTTTCACTGATTAACTCTGGAAATGAACTGAATTGAAATAGATTTCTTGATTGAAATGAAAATAATTCTTTAAAGAAAATGTCTTCTCAACTGTACAGACTATACTCACTGATTAAAAATCAATTTTCTTCTTTAAATGTTGAAAAGATTGATCATGAGAAGTTATCTCTCTGAAGAGAAAAGCTTGAATCTCTTATAGACTTGTAAATAAGTGAACTATCTAAAGAGAAAGAATATGAACAGCATTTAAGGAGAATTTCTATAATTAATATAAAAGACTCTATTCTGATTCATTCAGATAGCTTAAAAAATGAGAATTTGAATAGATTAGATGCAAACATTGCTTATACTGAAGATAATATTAATTTTATCTCAGATTTCTGAAATCTAGGCTGTGAATCTGAAGTCTTTGATGCTGAAGTATTTGCAATAGTGAAAGCTTTCAAACTAATTGAAATAAAATCTTATAAAAGAGAAAATAGTTTGAAAGAGGCATGAATATTCTCTGATAGTCAAGCTGCTTTAAAAGACTTAGAATAGTCAGATTTATATATCAATGATCTGACTGATCTTAACTCTGTTTAAAATCAAAGAGAAGAATATAAGCTGATATCATCTGCACTGAGTT
>NW_003101654.1:241571-259549 GCF_000003855.2 Blastomyces gilchristii SLH14081 | reverse complement strand
TATTTAGACAAGTAAAATAAAAAGCTGACAGAAATAAAAGAAGAGTATACATTATTCAAGATTTGAAATAAAACTCAAGTGGAAATCTTGTTTAATTAAATGTAAAAAGAAAATATTCTCATTTATAATACAGTTAAAACTAGAATATGACTATGTCAAATCTTATATGCAAAGATTTGATGATAGATTTGATTCAATAGAATGCTCATTCTGCAATGCAAATGAAAATTCTGAGTATATTGTAATACACTGTGTATTATACAATAGTCTCAGAGTCAGATTGAAAGAGAAGTATAATCTAAATCAATTAAATATGAGATTCTTATTCTCAACTGTGACAGAAATTAAATACTTAATAGACTTTCTATCAGAAACTCAAGCAGTTATAAGCAAAGGACTGAATTCAGAAATATCTGAATATAAAGAGGAGAAAATTGATCAGATATAGTCTGTTAAAACAGCTATATACTATCTTTTGAGAATTTGTTTCATTACAGTCTCTCTTTATTTTACTTTATTTTTTTCATTCTATTCTTTTCTATCTATCTATTTAATGTGTCTATCTTTAAGACTGTGTTCTCTTTTCTTTTGTTATGATATTGTCAAATGAATTCAAAGTATCAGAAGATGTTAAAACACTGCAATTTGTAAACAGTTTTTGTATTCTGGGCTGGAATTTTCTGATTTTATATATCTGAAATTGATGAATGTATGATAGTTATCTTTATAGATAGAGGAAAAACTCTGAGAACTTTTAATTCTCAGATAGATGTCATAGTCTCTGACTGCATACATCTATAATTGAAGAATAATAATAATAATAATAATAACTTTATAAATATCTGAGAACTTCACAGTTATGAAAACTGAGCTTCAGATATCAGAGAAATACTGAGATCTTACAGAGATGTTCAGTTCAGCTAAGATAGCTAAGATTCTATCTCATTATAAGAAGAATCTGATAATAAATTTAATAGAAAAGTTGAAATTCTTCTGAGAATTAATCTATAAGCTCTCTCATTATGAGACAGAGATCTTACAGACTTATATAAAGAAGAATTTAAAGAATGACTTTATTTGTTCTTCACAGATCCCTGTAGTAGTCTTCATAATATTTATAAAGAAGAAGAATAAAGATCTCAGATTGTATATACACTATTATAATCTAAACTTCAAGACTATAAAGAGTCACTATTTTCTGTCTCTGATTGAGAATGTAATTAATTATCTCATAGAAGCTATTATATTCATGTAACTGAATGTGATTAATATATATACACAGCTGTGAATACAGTCTGAGAATGAATAAAAGACTGTCTTTAGAACTGCACTGAGATTATTTGAATATCTAGTAATATCTTTTAATTTAACTAATGCTCTCACAGTATTTCAGTCTTTCATTAATAACATACTTCATGTATATCTAAATATCTTCATAATAATATATCTGAATGATGTGATATTGTACTCTATGAAGAAGAAAGAACACACTGAGCATGTACAAACTGTGTTAAAGACCTTAGATGAGACAGAACTGTATATTAAGTTTATAAAGTATAACTTCAGTACTTACTGAATTAATTTCTTAGAATATATAATCACTGTGAATGATATTCAGATAATATCTTCATAAATTGAGACTATTTTATCATAACTGAAGGTAACTAGTATTTATAAGATTCAGATCTTTCTAAGTTTTGTGAATTTCTATAGATGATTTATCTTAGTATTTATAAGAATCTTCTTGACTAGACTGACTGCTGAAATCATGAATTTCACATTTGATCTCATTTGATCTGATCTTATATTTTTCTCAGCATGAATCCCGCTAGGACCAATCATTAAAAAAACATGCAAAGTGACTATATATCAGATCTCAAAATGAGATCATCACTTAGAAAAATTAAGAAAGTGATCTCATTTAATCTCATTTAGTCTCATTCTTGATATATAGTTACTATTGTTAGACATTTTAAGGTTTTATTTAGACTATTTTTAATTTTTTAAAAAGTGATGCTTTTTGATAGCACTCAAATGAGATTTAAAGTCATTTAAAGCAATAAAAATAATTTAAATTGAGAAGTGAAAATCATGGTCTTATTTGAAAAATGTGACAAGAGTAGACAGTAAGTTTCACTGAGACAGTATGAGACTACTATCTAATGTTCAAACCATGTAATAAAATGAGTTGAATTGATAATGAGATCATCAAATATACTGGTTCTGATTTCAGACACGGTCACACGGTCAGTCTATTCTTGACTCTTACAGACATGCTGAAGAGTAAAGTAAGAAGAAGTTATTTCATAAATGAAGAATAAAAAGATTATTGAGAAGAAATAGCTGTAAGAACTTTCTTATCTCAGAAGCTTGTAAGACCTTTATAAGATTGAAAGAGATATTCACAGATATAATGATACTATTTCACTTTAATTTCTTACTCTTAATTAGATTGAAGACAGATATCTTCTTCTTTACAATTTCAGAAATAGTCTTATAACTACAGTTAAATAAGAACTAAGTTTCAGTATTTCTTTTCTCACAGAAGATACAACTCATAGTGATTAACTATAATATTCATAATCAGAAGCTTCTTATAATAGTGAAATTCTTCTATCACTGATATTACTACTTTAAGAGTCTTGTAAGAGTGATTACTGTTAAAACTGATCATAATAGCTTATAATAGTTTACTTCAATCAAGAAACTCTTACAGTGATAAATTCACTAAACTCAGAGACTGAGTGAGTTCTGATTTAAGATAGAGTATATTAACAGAACTAAGAACTCAGTAGACAGATTCTCTCACAGATCTGACTATGTTAAGAAGATGAGAATGACAGATACAGAGAGACTAGAGAAGATAGAAAAGTTTGATAAAATACTCAGACTGAGTGTTATAAAGAAATTGACTGAAGAGTCTCTTAATCTCTTATAAGAGAAGAGAGAGAAGAGAGAAAAGAAGCCTGTATAACTACTCTCTATAACACTGAGAGTTAACACTCTGAGAATCTGTATAAGAATTCTTGAAGAGAGTATCTATAATCTGAAGAATTTACAGACTTTGAGAAGCATTATAGAAGATCTGATGTAAGAAAAAACAGAGTATAAGTTTTTATAAGATCTTCTGTTCAGATTGTCAGAACTGTAACTGAAGAATGAATATACACAGTATATTCAGAAACTGCTCACAGCAGAGATCAATTCTGCAGAAATAAAGAATTGAAGAGACTTAAATAATCTCTTATAAAGTGAGAACTGAATTTATATATCTGTAAATAAGTTTCTATATATAGAACTTATTAAAAGATATTATAACTCTTCTCTAAAAGATCATTTGACAGATATTAAAATTTATAAGATGCTTATAAAAAAATACTTCTAATCAAAGATACAAGAACTTGTAAAGAAGATAGTGAATTCTTATACTATTTATCAGAATTCATGAATAGTGCAGTTCAGATTATATGAAGAACTTACTTCTCTATTTATCTTACAGAAATCTTGAGAATAGCTAGAAATGAACACTCTTATAGATCTCTCTGAAAGTAAGAATATATATAATATCTGTTTTAACAGTGTTCTGATGATAGTAGATCACTTCATTAAGATAGCACACTTTATATTTACTTATAAGAACTTAAAGTTAAAGAATTTAACTTATATCTTTATCTGTAATATAATTCAGTTATATGAAGTATCTGTAAACATTGTCTCAGATAGAGAATTAATTTTTACAGAAAAGTTTTAATCTGATCTAATGACTATACTGAAGATCTTATGAGATCTAAGCACAGCTTTTTATCAACACACAGATGATTAGATAGAATATTTGATAAGTATATTAAAATAGTATCTGTATTACTTTGTTAATTACAATCAGAATAACTGAGTGTATTAATTATCACTCACAGAGTTAATATATAACAACTTATAATATGTTAGTATAAATAAAACTCTTTTGAAGATACTCACTGAGACTTACTCACAGATAATTCTGATAAATCCGTATAAGTATATTATAGAGTGTAGTGATATATGTGAACAGACTGAGAGAATTCAGAATATTCAGAAGAAAGTCTATAAATTCTTGAGAAAGACTCAAGAGTATTAAAAGAAATACTATAACTTTAAGTATATTATAAAAAGTTTCAAAAAAGATGATAGAGTCTGACTGAGTCTGAAAAATATTATTATACAGAGATTTAGTAAGAAGCTGAATATCTTATAGACAGAGTCTTATAAGATTATAAAGAAAGTTAGTTTATAATTCTATAGATTGAAACTGTTATCTGAGTTATAGATATATAATATTTTTTATATCTCTTTGCTTTATAAATATAAGAAATTCATAGAAGAGAACTTTATATCTCATCACTCTATTTATAAAGTAATAGAGAGTGAAAGAGAATATCAGATCAAAGAAATTATTAACTTAGATAAGTGAGATTATAAGCTCTGATTTAAGATTCAGTGATAAGAATATTATAATAAGATAAATAAGTTCACTTAAGAATTATTCAGATCAATAAGATATATGTGAAAGCTGAGATATCACTTTTATACTGTGAATTCTGATAACTTAGAATGATATAGTCTTTACTAAGAATCTGATTATAATAAAGATATTAACACTGTTATTTATAAATTCTAGTCTATAAAGATAATAAGTTCTACTGAGATGAACAGTCTGTGATATATATAAAGATAAGAAGAAATTATATTATTATTAAAGCTAAAAATAGAGGAAAATAAAAACAGAATCATAAACACAATTTAGAGATTAATAAAGAAAAAATAAAGAAAAAACAAAGAAAATTCACACTTATATTCTTAACACTCATAACACTTAACTTCTCTATGACTATTAATTTCTCTTTACAAAGAAGCAGAGAGTATCATATCTGTGATACAGATAATTATTGTATTTAATATAAAGACTGTTAGAAATGCACAGACTTTAAGAAATCTGAATATCAGAGTATACATAGTTGTGACAAAGTCTTAAGAGCTGATTATCTGTATGTGTAATCAGATATCTCTTATAAAGCTGTGTTCACTTTCTTAGTTATACTGAAGTATTCAGCCTGAAAATAATTAAGATGTGAAGAGAGAGCTCATCTACTCAGATTAACTTCTGTTATGAATTTATAGTATTTACATTATCTTGATTAACTAAATTTTATAAGTATCTGAGATCTCATCTGTTATTGATAATGAGATTACAGAAATGTGTCACAGTGTGAGAATTATTAATAGAGAATCTAGACATACTTATATATATCTAGTCAGAGATTATATGAGTAGAGAGAGAGTAATTATAGACTTACAGAACTGTAGAAAGTAATAACAGCACTGAGAGCTTTATAGAAACTGTCAGCTACAGTTTGTAAAGAATTACTTATAGAAAGATTTATAGTAAAGAGTGAGACTACACTGCTGAGAGTCAGAAGTTAATCTGAAAGAGGCACAGAGTAAGGTACTGATCTGAAGATTAAGTGCAGTGACAGAGCTGAGAGAAGTGAAGATACTATTATAAATAATAATATTTCTATATTATCAGTTAGTAGAAAGTAATCAGAGAGGTTATAAGAATACTTATAAGAAGCTCAGCAGTGATCAGACATTATTTATAAAGATATTGAAATTGAAAAATTTTTTATTCTTAAGAAGTTCTTGAATTAATATATAAATATTATCAGAAATACTCTCTCTCTGTTATCTAAGTGAAAATACTTCACAGATGAATAGAAATACTCACAGTTTATAAGAATAAAAGCTGTTATAGAAAAAGAGAAAAGAAGATGAGATTCTGTGAATAGATCTAAGATATTTATACTACTCTAGAGAGATTTATTTATACTATAGATAATCTCACAGAATAGACAGATTACTCTAGTAAACAAAGAAAAATTATAAATTACAGATCTGAATCTTTTTAAATAACTATAAAGAGTGATTGCAGATCACAGACATCTTAATTCTATAATTTTACAGAGTTAATGAAACAATGAAAAATTTCTTATAACTTTTCAGTGTTAAAGAATAATGATTCATAAGAATAAGTGAAAGATTAACTTAGAAATACTTCTTTTTAATAAGAGTAATCTAACAGAAAGTGATTTATCTATGAGATGAATCTGTGTGACAGTCATACAAGAATCTTGTAGAAAAATGATTGAAAATTAACTGAAACTCTTCAGATTGAAAGATATGAAATAGATCTGTATAATAATTATATAAGAATCTTACAGAAATGATTGAGAGTCAAGTGAAACTTTTCTGTATAAAAAATATGAGATGAATCTGTATAATAGTCAGAGAAAGATCTGCAGACTATAAAAAATCTTATAGAATAAGAAACTGAGTAACAGACTCTTTTTTCTTTACAGTAATAAGGAATTTTTCCTCATCTGAGATTTTTTATAGATATAAAGAGTTTTTAGTGAGTATCACTACAGTGCTGAGTCTGATTCTATGAAATCACTCAGTGAAAGGCATTGTGAACAAAGTCTTAGAGAGAAAGAGATATGTAAGAAATCTCACTTCTTGCAGATTCTTTACTCCTATTTTATCTCTTATATAATTAATAGAGTTAGCAGCTCTTGGCTACACACAACTATGTAGACTGAAGTTCATGACTACTATTCACAACTCAGCTTGAATGCTATTATACATTTGATCTCTACATTTTATCTTTCTACTGTGAATACTTCTAGTAGTTAACAGTACATATCATGCCTAGCTGCAAACACCCGAATAATTGCCTGCGAGCACTTATTCTTCACTAGAACACAATGTGTATTTTGAGTCTCTGAAACAAGAGATTACAAAGTATTCATATCTTTGACAGTTTGAACACTGTGTTTGAGCTTTGAGATTCATTCGTGAGTCTTTGTATTCATGAACTCTTATTTTCAAACCTGTCACTCTTAATTCAGAGATTCTTGATTGTTCAAGTATCTTTATATATACTAGAACAGAGGCATTTCATCTTCTTTATCTGAACTGAATTGAATTTAGTCATACTGACTCTTTTCTCAGTTGAATAGAATTGTATTCTTCTAATTCATTTTTGAGAAGTAGCCTTTCTTTCTCACAGTCAAAGATTTCAACTAAAATATCATGAAGAATGAATTTGTTTCACTTTTCATCTCTCTCAGATAGACTTGTTGTATTCAGTAGAGATTCTATTGCTGATTTTCAGAGATTCTCATTCTGAATGAGGAATTCTGTACTGAATTCAGATATTGTAGTCAGAATGATGACATTTTCAAAGAAAGATGACTCAATTGAAGCTATAACTGATTTTTGAACTTCAATATCAATCTTTAACTGAGAAAAGAACTGCTTATTAATTTCATTTCTAATTCTGAAAATAAGATTTGAGTTCAGCTTGTTCCTCTGCAAGGTCTGCTGATGAGAGACTTTAAGAATAAGTCCTCTATTTCTAGAGATTTGAAAGTTTTTCTTTTTTTACATTTTTTTCTCTTCTTTTCTATGAATAGAAGTACGAGTAATATTCTTCTCAGTTTTCTCAGAATTTTGAGCAGGTTTTGAGATAGCAGGTTTAGAGACAGTAGATTCTACTGCTTGAGCATATGTTTTCTTCTGATTCAAAGAAGAAGAAGAAGAAGTAGAAGGTAGAAAGTCAGTGATTGTACTAGAAGTTTTCAATTTTCATTGAACTGTGTTTGAAATTCCAAGCTTGAACTTGATCACCTCTTGTAGATGTCTAGCTTGAGCATGAAGAATTAACAGAACTTCTTTATTCTCCTCACTCAGAAACTATTTTCCAAGAATTTTGCTTCATTTTTCAAGTTTCTACATTTCAAGAACTTGCTGTTTCTCTATTTCTTCTTTCTGGTGGAAATTGATCAGATATAGTCTGTTAGAACAGCTATATACTATCTTTTAATATTTTTATTTTGTTATAGTCTCTCTTTACTGTACTTTTTCTTTTCTTTTCTGTTCTTTGCTATCTACTTATTTAATGTGTCTCTTTTTAAGACTCTATTCTCTTTTCTTTTGTCATG
This sequence comes from Blastomyces gilchristii SLH14081, assembly GCF_000003855.2. Taxonomy (NCBI): domain Eukaryota; kingdom Fungi; phylum Ascomycota; class Eurotiomycetes; order Onygenales; family Ajellomycetaceae; genus Blastomyces; species Blastomyces gilchristii. The sequence goes on along the minus strand of NW_003101654.1, from coordinate 251,513 downwards.
ATATTTCTAAATGATTTCAAAGTATCAGAAGGTGCTAAAATACTGCAATTTGTAAAGAGTTTTTATATTCTGAGCTGGAATTTTCTGATTTTATATATCTGAAATTGATAAATGTATAATAGTTGACTTTATAGATATTAGAAAAACCCTGAGAACTAAAAGTTTTCAGATAGATGTTATAGTCTCTGACTACATATATCTATAATTGAAGAATAATAATAATAATAAAAATAAAAATACTGCAATTTGTAAACGATTTTTATATTCTAAGCTGAATTTTTCTGATTTTGCATATCTGAAATTAACAAATGTATAATTGTTAGCTTTATTATTATTATTATTATTCTTCAATTATAGATGTTTGTAGTCAGAGACTATGACATCTTCCTGAGAACTTTTAGTTCTCAGGGTTTTTTCCATATCTGTGAAGTGAACTATTATACATTCACCAATTTCAGATATGCACAATCAGAAAATTCCAGCCCAGAATACAAAAACTGTTTACAAATTACAGTGTTTTAAAATCTTCTGATACTTTGAAATCATTTGACAATATCATGACAAAGGAAAAGAGAACGCAGTCTTAAAGATAGACACATTAAATAGATAGATAGAAAGGAATTCAAAGAAGAAGATAGAGTAAAGAGAGACTGTAACAAAACAAATTATTAAAAGATAGTATATAGCTGTTTTAACAGACTATATCTGATTGATTTTCTTCTCTTCATATTCAGATATTTCTGAATTTAGCTATTTTCTTATAGCTGCTTGAGTTTCTGATAGAAAGTCTATTAAGTATTTAATTTCTGTCTCAGTTGAGAATAAGAATCTCATATTTAATTGATTTAGATCATACTTCTCTTTCAATCTGATCCTGAGACTATTGTATAATGCACAGTATATTATAATATACTCAGAATTCTCATTTGCATTACAGAATAAGCATTCTATTGAATCACATCTATTATCAAATCTTTGTATATAAGATTTGAAATAGTCATATTCTAGTTTCAGCTGTATTATAGATGAGAATATTTTTCTTTTATATTTAATTGAACAAGATTTTCACTTAGAATTTGTTTCAAATCTTGAATAATGTATACTCTTCTTTTGTTTCTGCCAGCTTTCATTTCACTTATCTAAACAAGATTCTTTTATTTTTCTCTTTATAAAAGATCAGGATACAATTTTTTAAATAGATCAGCTCAATTCTGCACTCTTTTTTACAGCTGAATCAGCAAATTCATTGCCATGAATATTCATATGAGCAGGAACTCAGTGTAGATGAATTATCAGCTTTGATATTCTGCTCTTTTGAATTTTTAAAACAGAGTTTAATATCAGTTCAAGATTCAGTTGACTATTATGAATCTGACTATTTCTAAGTCTTTTTAAAGCATCTTGACTATCACAGAATATTTATATCTCTTTCAAACTATTTCCTCTTTTATAAGATTTTATTTCAATGAGTTTGAAAGCTTTCACTATTATAAATAGTTCAGCATCAAAGACTTCATATTCACAGTCTAAATTTCAGAAATCTGAGATAAAATTGATATTATCTTCAGTATAGGCAATGCCTGTGTCTAATCTATTCAAATTCTCATTTTTAGAGTTATCTGAATAAATCAGAATAGAGTCTTCTATATTGATTGTAGAAATTCTCTTCAAATGCTGTTCATATTCTTTCTCCTTAGATAGTTCACTTATTTGCAAGTCTATAAGAGATTCAAGCTTTTCTCTCCAGCAAGATATCTTCTCATGATCAACTTTTTCAATATTTAAAGAAGAAAATTGATTTTTAATCAGTGAGTATAGTCTGTACAGTTGAGAAGACATTTTCTTTGAAGAATTATTTTCATTTCAATCAAGAAATCTATTTCAATCCAGTTCATTTCCAGAGTTAGTTGATGGAAATGAAGAAGAGACTCTTTTTCTGATTATATGATTTAAGCTCATCTTTATAACTCTCAGAGCATAGTTCATGCAGGCCTTTTCAAATCTAATAGCAGAAGAAGGAATTGAAGCTTTGATTTCCATTGCTTTAATAGAAGATGATTTGAATGCTCTCAGAATTCTTCTCAAAGCTCTGTTTTGCAGACTTTGAAAATAATTGTTAGCTTTATAGATATTAGAAAAACTCTGAGACCTAAAAACTTTCAGATAAATGTTATAGTCGCCGACTGTATACATCTAAAATGAAAGAATAATAATAATAATATTAGCCTGTTGTAACGTGACGGAACTGATGTGATGACTAGTCAGCAGTGTCATATAGAAGTAGTTGTTTGAGAAGCTGTATGAGTGAGCTTGACTATCTTGCTTGAATAGCAAGCTCGTGAGCTACAGAGTTATTATGAGAATATCACAGATATGATACTTAGTAAACTGAGAAGATTGTATAAGAAATGCAGCAACTCTCATATATATTTCTGCAGAAGAAAAATGAATTGCTAACTTCTTTAATATAAAGTCAGTATCTAGCTATTCTATATAGATAATGAATGAATACCTCTCTTCTACTCTATGAGTGACAATAGCTGAAGTGATACCTCAGTGATATCTCACTAGACTGACCGTGTGACCGTGTCTGGGACCAGGACCAGAATTTTTGATAGTCTTATTATCAATTCGCCTGATTTCATTACACGGTTTTAACATTAGATAGTAGTCTTATACTGTTTCAGTGAGCCTTACTGTCTACTCTTGTCACATTTTTCAAATGAGACTAGACTGACCGTGTGACCGTGTCTGGGACCAGGACCAGATTTTTTGATAGTCTCATTACCAATTTGACTGATCTTATTACACAGTTTTAACATTAGATAGTAGTTTCATACTGTCTCAGTGAGACTTACTGTCTACTCTTATCATATTTTTCAAATGAAATCATGATTTCTACTTCTCAATTTAAATTATTTTTATTACTTTGAATGACTTTAAATCTTATTTGAGTGTTATCAAAAAGCATTACTTTTTAAAAAATTGAAAATAGTCTAAAAAAAACCTTAAAATGTCTAAAAATAGTAACTTTATATCAAGAATAAGACTAAATGAGATTAAATAAGATCACTTTCTCATTTATTTCAAGTCATGATTTCATTTTAAGATCTCATATATAGTCACTTTGCATGTTTTTTTAATGACTAGTCTCAGCAGGATTCATGCTAAGAAATGTATGAGATCAGACCAAATGAGACCAAACATGAAATTCATGATCCCGGCGGTCAGTCTAAATGAGACCATGATTTTCACTTCTCAATTTAAATTATTTTTATTGCTTTAAATGACTTTAAATCTCATTTGAGCATTATCAAAAAGTGTTACTTTTTAAAAAATTAAAAATAGTCTAAAAAAAACATTAAAATGTCTAAAAATAGTCACTTTATGCTAAGAATGGGACTAAATGAGATTAAATGAGATCACTTTCTCATTTTTTTCAAGCCATGGTTTCATTTTGAGATTTAATATATAGTCACTTTGCATGTTTTCTTAATGACTAGTCCCAGCGGGATTCACATCAAGAAATGTATAGAATTAGATTAAATGAGATTAAATATGAAATTCATGATCTCAGCGGCTAGTCTATATCTCACTATTATAAAAGAGTAATTTGCTGATCTAATATAGAAACAGAATTCTCATATTCATTAATCAGATCTTTCTATATTATATCTGAATAATATTATAGAGTGATTGAAAACTGATTTAAACAGTCTGCAGAATAAATGAAATCATCTGTATAAAAGTAATAAGCTATATAAAACTGTAACAGAGTCTTGATACAGCTGAGAGTATGATAATACTGTTCTCTTTAAGAGTATAGTTCTGATATTCTCAGAATTACTTAATTAGAAATTATCTTTGTTATATAGTAACAGTTATTAACTGATTTTAGCAGCATATATACTATATATGATACAAAGAAATAGATGAGTTTCTCTACTGAGTGTATAGATCTTCTTTTCTCATCTCTATTCAAATTAAACATGTGATAAGTGAATTTCTTATATATCAATTTAAAAGGTGAAAAATATAGTTAATAAGTGTCTTACAGATCTTCTATTATATTCTGTTCTGAATATAAAATTCTCTGTAAAAGTGATGTATTTTAGAGACAAAGCTAATAGTAGTGATAGAATTTTGTGAAGAGATTCTTCTCTCTCTATGACATATTTTTCTCTCTCTCTCTCATTTATAATAGTGAGTGCATGAGAGTATCATTCTTGAAAGATAATAAGAGACTTATTCTGACACTTTCTACTGATTAAATGTCTTCATGATGCAGCTGCGGTCTCTGTGAGTGTTAAGAAAGTCAGGTTAAAGGCAGAGATGACAGTGTTAACAGATCATGAGAGTATTACTGTTATTATCACATCTTCTTCTTCTTCTGCATCTCTTACAGCTGTGATGATAGAAGCTGTGCCTTGTAGTAAGATATTATCTCTTCTGCTAGTCAGCTTATCTGTGTTCAGCTCTTTCTCTGCTTTTCTCATCACTGTTATATCACTGTTTCTTCTCTCAATTAACACAGTGATATATGACTCTGTGTGATTATTCAGAGAGAATCTCAGAGAGAGCTTAATTTCAGAAACAGTGACTTAGAGAAGTTCAATCTGTAGTTTCTCTTTCATAATATATCTGAGCTGTGCTCAGAATACTGCTGAGTTGAATCTGCAGAATTCTACAGTTTCTTTGTCTTCTCTCTGTGAGAAGGCTCTGATATAGTCTCTGACTAATATTATTACATGCTTACACTATGATAAGCAGCTGAATAAAGAGAGAATTTTATACACTTATCTCTTCTTTCACTCTTATTATTTTCATTATATCTGTAATAATGACTTCTATCTCTCTGTAAGTATTAACTACTTTCTAAGAAGATATTGTGTCAGTTCTGATAACAAGTTCAGATGCTTAAGCAGTACAGAGTAAGAATCTCAGAGCTTGAAGTATTAACAGATTCTATTAAGACAGAGAATATTGTTCTTACTTATCTATAAAAGAAGATAAAAGTGTGAGTCTCTGAGATGAAAACACATCTCAGAATGACTGATCTTAAGAAGAGATCAGTCAGTACTGCTATTGAAAGTGTTATAAAGATAAATCACTGATTAAAGAGAATCTCACTTCAGTTGAAGCAGATAACTGAGATACTTTGTAAATTAATAAGTTAATAGTTTATTATGTATCTTTTATACTCTTCTGCAGTACTGTGGCACTAACTTCACAGTAGATAAGAATATCAATGCTGAAGACTTGAACAGAGAAGAATGAGTTTAATACGAATGTAATTATCAGTGAGTAGATCTTAATCTCTCTTTTTACCTTTTCTGTGAGCTGTAGCTCTATTAGAATAGCAGTAGTCTGCAGATTAATAATATTAATCTTATTAATTTTAAATATCTCTTTCTCTTAACTGCTTCAGAAATTTTATACTTGTATAGTCTTATTAAACTTGTAAAAAACTCTGTGAGAGAAAACAGAAGAAGAGTACTACAGAGTTCACAAGATATTAGCTCATTATTATAAGATCTTCTCTAAAACACTCTTTGAGAAAAATAAGAAGTCTTAAGTAGTATTTATTACTCAATATCTCTGATATATAATAAGGTAATCTCTACTAACTATCTTATAGTGTACAATCTCTTTTTCAGCATTTTTCAAATGCTTAAGCAGTTCTTATAAATTCTCTGATAATGAATAATCTTCTTATTTAACAAGATATTGAAGCTTACTGTAATATTTTTATTTATTCAATATTTTCTTCATAAGCTATTTAATATAATTCTTAATCTTAATACTATCTGACTGAGACAGCTCTGCTCTAAGACATTGATTATAGAGCTTCAAATAGAAAATGAAAAAATAGAATGAATTGATTTCAATTCTAAGATTAATTTCAACTTATAGATCTGCTTATTCATTACTCTTATCACTGAGAAAGATTCTCATCACTACTCACTGAGCTTCTTACACAGTCTCATTATCTTCATATTCTTTGCTAAAAATAGTACTTGATTCTCCATTAAGAACTTTATTGAAAGATGTTTTTAATTATGATATTCTGTCTACTGCTTCTGAGTATAATGAATACTTTTCACTGTCTTTTTATAAATTTTATTCAAAAGTTTCAATCTAGTCTTTACTTCTAATATTGAGAAATACTCTGTTCTTTGTATCTATTCAATATTCTGACTGTCTATCGCTTTCTTTGAAATATTGTCTGTAATATCACTGAGTAATGAAGAATTATATTTATAATAAATATAGAAAGAAGATACTTTTAAGATTACATTCTTTGTATTATTATATATAAATGTAGTGATTGAAAAGATGGTTGAGTCAATCATTCTAATAATATAAATAGAATACTGGAAGATGTTATTCTAATGTCTGATTCTGATGTTCAGTCTGATCATCTGTCTGCAGATGCAATGCAGCGCTGAGAAGATGTCTTATTATAAGATAATACTAAAAAGCTGATTAGTATATACTAATGAACAGAAATTGTCAATCTGTTATCAATGATTTCAGAGTACTGTGATTATAAATAATAATATCTAAAAGCAGATTAGTCAATTCAGAGACTTTAATCTTTTTATAAGTAGGAATATATTTAATCATCTTTATAAAGTGATTAATAATGATCAAAATTGAGTTCTATTCTTTGACTCTTGTCAACTTCAGCAGATTAACTATGAAATTCATTGATAGATTCTGTTATAAGTCTCTTAAAATAGACAGTGATATTAATTTATTGTATTACTTATACTGCAGAATCTTTATTCTTTAACAGATATCATAAGTCTTAATATACTCTTTAACATCTGTTCAGAGCTTGTTTGAAATATATTTATTATTATTATTATTCTTCAATTATAGATGTATGCAGTCAGAGACTATGACATCTACCTGAGAATCTTTAGTTCTCAGGGTTTTTCATATATCTATAGAGTTAACTATTATACATTTATCAATTTCAGATATGCAAAATCAGAAAATTTCAGCTCAGAATATAAAAACTGTTTACAAGTTGCAGTATTTCAACACCTTCTGATACTTTGAAATCATTTGCAAATATCATGTCAAAGGAAAAGAGAACATAGTCTTAAAGATAGACACATTAAATAGATAGATAGAAAAGAACAGAAAGAAATAAGTATAGTAAAGAGAGATCATAACAAAATAAAATTATTAAAAGATAGTATATAGCTGTTTTAACAGACTATATCTAATTAATTTCCACCTCTTCATATTCAGATACTTCTGAATTCAGTCATTTTCTTATAGCTGCTTGAGTTTCTGATAGAAAGTTTATTAAATATTTAATTCCTGTCTCAGTTGAGAATAAGAACCTCATATTTAATTGATTTAAATCATACTTCTTCTTCAATCTGACTCTGAGACTATTGTATAATGCATAATGCATTACAATATGCTCAGGATTTTCATTTGCATTGCAGAATAAGCACTCTGTTGAATCAAATCTATCATCAAGTCTTTGTATATAGAATTTGAAATAATCATGTTCTAGTTTCAGCTGAATTATAGATGAGAATATTTTCTTTTTACATTTAATTAAACAAGATTTTCACTTTAATTTTGACTTAAATCTTGAATAATGTATGCTCTTCTTTTGTTTCTGCCAGCTTTCATTTCACTTGTTTAAACAAGATTCTTTTATCTTTCTCTTTATGGAACATCAGAACACTGTTTTTTGAATAGATCTGCTTAATTCTGAACTCTTTTTTACAGCTGAATCAGCTAATTCATTGTCTTGAATATTTATATGAGCAGGAACCCAGTGTAGATGAATTATCAGCTTTAATATTCTGCTCTTTTGAATTTTTATAACGGAGTTTAAGATCAGTTCAAGATTCAGTTGACTATTATGAATCTGACTATTTCTAAGTCTTTTTAAAGCAGCTTGACTATCAGAGAATGTTTATGCCTCTTTCAAACTATTTCCTCTTTTATAAGATTTTATTTCAATGAGTTTGAAAGCTTTCACTATTACAAATAGTTGAGCATCAAAGACTTCATATTCACAGTCTAAATTTCAGAAATCTGAGATAAAATTGATATTATCTTCAGTATAGGCAATTCCTGCATCTAATCTATTCAAATTCTCATTTTTAGAGTCATCTGAATAAATCAGAATAGAGTCTTCTGTATTGATTGTAGAGATCTTCTTCAAATACTGTTCATATTCTCTCTCTTTAAATAGTTCACTTATTTATAAGTCTATGAGAGATTTCAGCTTTTCTCTTCAGAGAGATATCTTCTCATGATCAATTTTCTCAACATTTAATGAACAAAATTGATTTTTAATAAGTAAACATAGTTGTAAGAATAAGTGCTCGCAGGCGACTTATTCAGGTGTTTGCAGCTTGGCATGATATGTACTGTTAACTACTAGAAGTATTCACAGTAGAAAGATAAATTATAGAGATTAAATGTATAATAGCATTCAAGCTTAGTTGTGAATAGTATTCATAAACTCCAGTTCATATAGTTGCATGTAGTGAAGGGCCGCTCACCCTATTAGTTACATAAGAGATAGAAATAGAGATAAAGAATTCATGAGAAGTGAGATTTCTTACATATGTTCTTCTTCTTAAGGCTTTGTCTGCAAAGCCTTTCATTGAGTGATTTCATAGAATCAGGCTCAGCACTGCGGTGATACTCACTAAAAACCCTTTATATCTATAAAAAAAAAAACCTCAGTGAGGAAAAATCCCTTGTTACTGTGAAGAAAAATAAGTCTATCACTTAGTTTCTTATTTCATGAGATTCTTTATAATCTGCAGATCTTTCTCTGACTATCATACAGATTCATCTCATATCTTTCATATAGAAGAGTTCTGATTGACTCTTAATTATTTTCATAAGATTCTTCTGTGATCATCACATAGATTCATTCTGCAGGTGAATCACTTTCTGTGAGATCACTCTCATCAAAGAGAAGCATTTGTAAGTTAATCTTTCACTCATTCTTATAAATTATCATTCTTTAACACTGTAGAATTGTGAGGAATTTTTCATTCTTTCATCAACTCTGTAGAATTGTAGAATCAAGATATTCACAGCCTGTAATCACTGTTTGTAGTCATATAGAAAGATTCAGGCCTGTAATTCATATTCACTCTTTATTTACTAGAGTAATCTAGCTATTCTGTGAGATTACTTATAGTATAAATAAACTTCTCTAGAGTAGTATAAATACTTCAGATCTGTCTGTAGAATCTCATCTTCTTTTTCCTTTTTCTATAACAGCTTTTATTCTCATAATTATGAATATTCTCATTTATTCATGAAGTGTTTTCACTCAGATAATAGAGAGACAGTGTTTCTGACAATATTTATATATTAATTCAAGAACTTCTCAAGAATAAAATTTTTTTTAATTTCATTATCTTCATAAACAATATCTGTTCACTGTTAAGCTTCTTATAAGTGTTCTTATAACTTCTCTGATTACTTTTTACTGACTGATAAAGCAGAAATATTATCACTTACAATAGCATCTTCACTTCTCTCAGCTCTGTCACTGTATCTGATCTTCATGTCAGCAGTCAATTCTGTGCCTTCTTCAGATCAGTCTCTGACTTTAAGTAGTGCAGTCTCACTCTTTGCTGTAAGTCTCTCTGTAAGTAATTTCTTATAGACTCTAGTTAACAGTTTCTGTGAAGCTCTCACTGCTGTCAGTGTTCTCTGCAGTCTCACAGATCTATGATCACTCTCTCTTGACTTACACAATCTCTGATCAGATATATGCATATATGTCTAGATTCTCTATCAACAGTTGTCATATCACAGTATATTTCTGCAATCTCATTATTAATAAAAGATGAGGTTTTAAATCTCTGTAAAATCCGAGTAATCAAGACAAAGCAAATTCTATGAACTTATGACAGAAGTTAATTTAAGTAGATGAAA
>NW_003101654.1:227482-241303 GCF_000003855.2 Blastomyces gilchristii SLH14081 | reverse complement strand
TTATTTTTCTTTGTAGTCTCTAAATGTGTTATAGCTCTATTTTATTTCTTTATTTTTAGCTTTAATAAGAATATAATTTCTTCTTCTCTTTACATATACTGCAGACTGTTCATCTCAGTAGAAACTTATTATCTTATAGACTAGAGTTTATAAATAACAGTATTAATATCTTTATTATAACTAGGTTCTTAGTAAAGATTATATTATTCTAACTTATCAGAATTCATGCTATGAAAGTCATGTCTCAGCTTCTACAGATGTCTTATCTGCTCAGATGATTCTTAAGTGAACTCATTTATCTTATCAGAATACTCTTATTACTGAATCTTGAATCAGAGCTTGTAATCTCACTTCTCTGAGTCAATAATCTCTTTAATCTGATATTCTCTTTCACTCTCTAGTACTTTATAAACAGAGTGATGAGTCACAGAGTTCTCTTCTAAGAATTTGTTATATTTACAGAGTAAAGAGATATGAAAAATATTGTATATTTATAACTCAGATAACAGTTTCAATCTGTAGAACTATAAACTAACTTTCTTCATAATCTTATAAGACTTTATTTATAAGAGATTCAGCTTCTTACTAGATCTCTGTGTGATGATATTTTCTAGACTCAGTCAGACTCTATTATCTTTCTTAAAACTCTTTATAATATACTTAAAGTTATAGTTTCTCTTCTGATACTCTTAAGTCTTTCTCAAGAATTTATGAGCTTTCTTCTGAATATTCTGAATTCTCTCAGTCTGTTCACAGACATCATCAAACTCTATAGTATACTCTTACAGATTTATCAAGATTATTCATAAGTGAGTCTCAGTGAGCATTTCAAAGAGAGTTTTATCTATGCTAATATGCTTTGAGTTGTTGTATATAAACTTTATAAGTGATAATCAATATACTCAGTTATTCTGATTATAATTGATAAAGCACTACAGATACTGTTTTAATATACTTATTAGATATTCTATCTGATTATCTATCTATTGATGAAAAGCTGTGCTTAGATCTTATAAGATCTTCAGTATAGTTATCAGATCAGATCAGAACTCTCTTATAAAGATTGATTCTCTATCTGAGATAATGTTTATAGATAACTTATGCAATCAGATCATATCACAGACAAAGATATAAGTTAAATTCTTTGACTTTAAGTTCTTACAGATGAGTATAAAGTGTGTTATCTTGATAAAGTGATTTACTATCACTAGCACACTGTCAAAACAGGCATTATATATGTTCATATTTTCAGAGAGACTTATAAGAGTGTTCATTTCTAGCTGTTCTCAAGGTTTTTATGAAATGAGTAGAGAAGTAAGTTCTTTATATAGTCTAAACTACATGATCTATAAATTCTGATAAATAGTATAAGAATTCACTATCTTCTTTACAAGTTCTCACATCTTCAGTCAGAAGTATTTTTTTATAAGTAACTTATGAGTTCTAGTATCTGTAAAATAACCTGCTAGAGAAGAGTTATAATCTCTTTTAATAAGTTTTATATATAGAAACTTACTCATAGATATATAAATCCAGCCCTCTCTTTACAAGAGATTATTTAAGTGTCTTCAATTCTGTATTTCTGCAGAATTGATCTCTGTTATAAGCAGTTTCTGAATATACTGAGTATATTCATTCTTCAGTTACAGTTCAGACAATCTAGATAGAAGATTTTATAAAGACTTATACTCTGTTTTTACTTATATCAGATCTTTCACAGCACTTCTCAAAGCTTATAAATTCTTCAGATTATAGATACCTTCTTCAAGAATTCTTATAGAGATTCTCAGAGTATTAACTCTCAGTCTTATAGAGAGTAGTTATACAGACTTTTTCTCTCTCTTTCTTTTCTTCTCTTCTAAGAAATTGAGAGACTCTTCAGTCAATGTCTTCATAATACTCAGTCTGAGTATTTTATAAAGCTTTTCTATCTTCTCTAGTCTCTCTGTGTCTGTTGCTCTGATCTTCTTAATATAGTCAGATCTGTGAGAGAATTCATTTACTAAGTTCTTAGTTCTCTTAATATACTCTATCTTGAATCAGAATTCACTCAGTCTCTGAACTCAGCAGATCTGTTATTACAAGAGTTTCTTCATTAAAGTAAAGTGTTATAAGCTGTTATAATCAGTTTTAACAGTAATCACTGTCATAAGACTCTTAAAATAGTAATATCAGTGATGAAAAAATTTCACTATTATAAGAAGCTTCTGATTATAAATATCATAGTTAATCTCTGCAGATTGCATATTTTATAAGAAAAAGAGTACTGAAACTCAGTTCTCATTTAACTGTAGTTATAAGACTATTTCTAAAAGTATAAAGAAGAAGATATCTGTCTTCAATCTGATTAAGAGTAAGAAATTAAAATGAAATAGTATTACTATGTCTGTAAATATCTATTTCAATCTTATAAAGACTCTATAAGTTTTTAAGATAAGAAAGTTCTCACAGGTCTCTCTTCTTAATAATCTTTTTATTCTTTATTTATAGAATAACTTTTTCTTGTTTTCACTCTTCAGCATATCTGTAAGAGCTAAGAAGATTCTTATAAATATAAAGATAAATTATCTATAGAAAATTACAAAGCTCAGAAAGATCTGAATCTCATGAATACTAGCTCACTCTGATCATGATAGAATAGTCTTAATCTATGAAGATTTCATCTGAATATCATCTGTAGTAATTATATATTCTAGAAAATTAATCTGACAGATACTGAAGTTGCACTTTATAAGTGTAATATACAGTTCTGTCTTATCTAAGATCTTTAATACAGTTTATACATGCTCAGTGTGTTCTTTCTTCTTCACAGAGTATATTATCATATTATTCAGATATATTATTATAAAGACATTCAGATATATATAAAGTGTTTTATTAATAAAAGACTGAAATACTGCAGAGATATTAGTCAAATCAAAAGACACTACTAGATATTCAAATAATTTCAGTGCAGTTCTAAAGACAGTCTTTCATTCATTCTCAGACTGTATTCACAGCTGTGTATATATATTGATTATATTCAGTTATATGAATATAACAGCTTCTGTAAGACAGTTAATTACATTCTTAATCAGAGATAGAAGATAGTGACTCTTTATAGTCTTGAAGTTCAGATTACAGTAGTTTATATATAATCTGAGATCTTCATTCTTCTTCTTTATAAATATCACAGAGATTTCTGTGAAGATCTGTGAAGATTGAATAAAATTATTCTTCAGATTCTTCTTCATATAAGCTTGTAAGATCTCTGTCTTATAATAAGAGAGCTTATAGATTGATTTTCAGAAGAGTTTCCACTCTTCTATCAAATCTATTATTAGATTCTTCTTACAGTGAGATAAAAGCTTAGCTGTCTTAGCTGAACTGAATATCTCTATGAGATCTTAATATTTCTCTAGTATCTGAAGCTCAGTTTTCATAACTATAAAGTTCTCAGACATTTGTAAAGTTATTATATAGATAGACTTATCTTCTCTAATCAACTCTACAGTATTAACTGATTCTATCTCTGTAAGTAAGTCTGTCAATACTGATTGAAAGTATAAACCTGACTCATAGACAGCTATGTGTGAATTGTGTCTTTGAAGTTATATAAGTTCTAAGTATATATTGTCTGTGATGTCTGTAATAATCACAGTTTCTATAAATCTTCTTCAGATTTCAGAGAGATCTTGTAATTCAAAGATGACTCTTATAAGTTTCTCAGCTCTCAGATATGAGTTCTCACACTCTGTTTATTACAAGAGCAGATTTCTAGTTTTCATCATTCAGCTCATTTACTCTATGAGCTTTAAAGACACTACAGTACTCTGAAATTCTGAGTTTATTAATACTTTTTATTCTGATGAAGCAGTAGTACTACAGCACAGTCTTTCTTTATAAGTATGTATTTTCATTAAGAGAGTAACAGATTCAGATGTCAATTTTAAGACTCTTAAGAAGACTGTTACTGACTCTGTCTATGACTTCTTAAATATCTATTTTAATTTATCTGAACAGTTTGTGTGAAGATGTTCTAATTTAAAATAGATAAAGTAGAGATCATTTTTCTTAATCTCTCTATTATACACTCTATTCATAGAAGCTTGTAAAGCTCTGTCTTTCTACTCAGTAGTCAGATATGAATCTCTCTATATCTTATCATCTTTCTTCAGTAAATCTGTTCTCTGTTATTCTAGTTCTTACAGAGTTGATCAGTGATTTACTCTCTGCAGATCTGTGACTCTCACAGTAATCTGTAATTAATGAATAAGAGTTATCAGTTTCTTCAGAGTCAAGAGCTTAGAGTCTTGCTTAATGAGCTTATTCTACATATCTTTATTAAGTCTCTTTATAAATATCATCATTCAGATCTTGTTTTAGAGCTCTGTTTTCCTAGATGATAATTTATACTATAATTTTATAAAGCACTGTGAGTAGTCTTTATCAGATTTCTTATCTCTTTTTCTAATATTGATAATTATAACTCAGATATTCTCTATTCAGCTTACAGAGTCTTTCAACTTATTCTTTAGATAGATTTTAAGAACAGATTAATGAAATCTCTTATAATTATTCTCTAAAAAATTCAGTCAGTTCTTGACTTCAGTGTAGTAGAGATCTGTTATTATATAAATAACAGTCTCTTCATCTTCTATATCACACAGCTGAGCTTATGAGTTAATTTCAAATACAAACTTATAAAAGCTTTATAGATTGTGATTTGATAGTTAATCTTAAGTAATTACAGCTTAAGAAAGTTTCTTTTCAGTTTGTAAGTATCTCTGAAGATTATGTCTAGAGACTCAAGTCAAGAGTGTTTATAGACAGAAAGTATTTCTTATGAAAAAATAGCTTAATTCTGTGAAAGATGCTCAAGAATGTTCTTCACTGAGATTGATTTATTTATAAGTTCAGAGAGTTTCTCTGTCATAGATATAGAGAATAATGTCTTATAAGTGATTAATAAGTTCTCTGAGACTTCTTTTACAGAGATTATTCATGATTCAGATAACTGCTTCTGAGTGTCTACAGTAGAGTTTACAGAGATTGAAGTATACAAGTTTGTAGTTCTTTTAATTACAATGAGTGATTGCTGACTGACAGAGCTTGAAATATAATAATAAGTACTCACAGATGACTATTCAGATGTTTGCAGCTTGATGTGATATATACTGTTAACTACTAGAAGTATTCACAGTAGAAAGATAAAATGTAGAGATTAAATGTATAATAGTATTCAAGCTGAGTTGTAAATAGTATTCATGAACTTCAGTCTATATAGTTGTGTGTAGCCAACGGCCGCTAACTCTATTGATTACATGAGAGATAGGAATAGAGGTAAAGAATCCGCGAGAAGCAGGATTTCTTACAATAGTCTATACAGTTGAGAGAGCATTTTCTTTAAAGTATTATTCTCATTTCAATTAAGAAATCTATGTCAATTCAGTTTATATTCTGAGTTAACTGATGAAAATGAAGAAGAGACTCTTTCTCTGATTATATAATTTAAGCTCATCTTCATGACTCTCAGAGCATAGTTCATACAGGCTTTTTCAAATCAAATAGCAGAAGATGAAATTGAAGCTTCAATTTTCATTGCTATAATAGAAGATGATTTGAATACTCTCAGAATTCTTCTCAAAGCTCTGTTTTATAGACTTTGAAAGAGTTCAGTGAAATTTCCTTAATTATTTCATTAAACTTGAACTTTATAATCAGCTACTGAGATAATACAGGCTATGTATAACTATCTTATAGTCTGAAAGAATAGACCTCTTTCAGTATTTGATAGTCTGATTATACTATTCAGTAGTCTCTCTGTCTTGATGATTCTTTGTTGAATATGATATTTAAAATTCAACTTGAAGTTTAATTATACTTCTAGTCATTTGATATTTAAACTGAGTTTAATCTCTTTATTCAAAAGAGGTAGACTTAGTTCATTCTCATTAAATCTGGAAAAAAAGTGAATTAACTCAGTTTTATTTATATTAAATTGAATTAGATTGATATCTGCTCTAATAGAGATTTTCTTTACTGCTTTCTCAATCACTTCTAAATTCTCTTTGATTGTTTTTGAACTGTAGAGTAGATTAATATCATCTATATAACTTGAAGATCTCACTATTTTCATCTCTCTATTCTTGAATAGATATGCACTGTATATTGCAAATAAAACAGATGAGATTGAAGATTCTTGCAGTACTTCTATTTTTATCTCAGTTTTATCTTGTTTTCTTTCATCAAAGAATAGTTGTATAATTCTTTTAAATGTAAAATAATTAACTGATTTTATTAGAGAAAGTGGCAGTTTTAATATCTTCAAAGTTTGAATCATCTTAGACTTTGAAGTATGATTAAATGTATCTTTTATATCAATGAAAACTGCAGTTGAGACCAGAGCTTCATACTTTGCTACTTGAATATTATAAATAATTGAAAGAACAGTGTCAATTGCAGAACATTGTTTTTTATCTTTCATTTATTCATTAAATAGAAGAGAATCTCTAATAGAGCTTATAAAAGATAATCTAGTAGCTATTATCTTTTCTAGAATTTTTCTCAAATAGTTCAACAGAGATCTTACTCTATAGAATATAGAAATTAAAGCTTTTCTATTAGATTTTGTAAGAATTACTTCAGTAGCTTCTCTTCAGCATTCAGAATGATAATCATCTTTTAAGAGATTGAAAAAGAGCTCAAAATGTGGCGGGCTGCGCCCGATCAATCATATAGACTATTTCATACACTTCATAGATTTCTACCGCCCCATTCCCGATCGCCGATCCTCGGCCGCTACAAACACGCGTATATTCTTCCGCCCCGAAGCACCACCGCGTACATCACCACATACATGTATAAATATTCACTTCAATTGCTGATTCTCACATTTTCTCTTTCTTTTCTTCTCTAACATTTTTCTCTTTGTTATATAAGACCTATCAATATTATACTGATCTATTCAGTGTAAGTCTCTTACACTAGAAAAACATTTATTGTCTTCTTATTAGAAATGATTATTCATGCATTATCTTCTCATTAGAAACAATTATTCATCAAGAGATATCTGAATGTGTAACAACACATAAGAAAGAGAAACAATCAGTTAAAGCAGACACTGAGTTCTCAGATAGAAGCTTGCTCATCAGTCACTCTGACTCTGTAACAAGATCTTACAAAGAGAGTAAGATCTTATAAGAGAATGTCAGTGAAAGATCTGAGAGTTCTGACACTCAGATGTATGAGATATTCATATGATTACACATTCAATAATTGATAATCACATCTAATGATAATATGAGAGAACTCTCAAACATGAGCATAGAAGTAATATCACAGTAACTTTAAGCAATGTTGAAATTACAACAGTAATAAATAGCTGATATGCATGTAACTTAACAACATCAATATAAAGAGATTTAACAATTATTACAATAAGAAACTCAGACAATTTCAACATCTATAGAATTGAATACAAAAGCACTGAAAGAACACTTAGATGCTCTTATATATTTTAATACTTCTGATCTCACTCTCTACTCATCATGAAGAATGAAAATGCTCATGAAACTGAGTATAGATGAAGATGTTATCAGTTCACTAATCAATCAAGATTGATATATCAATGAATGATTGAAGAATCATATGAAACAGAAGTTTCATTCATGAATAAAAGCATGTGAATCAGCATTGCAAACACCTGATAATATTATTAAATATCTTGATATTCTGTTCTGAGACACTGTCATATAACAGAAAGTATTAAATTAATTACAGAGCACTTGACAGAGAAATACTTCTCTTACAATATTCATTCCTGACTTCAACACTAAAATTCTAGAAGCAGAAGATCAATCTTGAGAGAATTGAATGAAGATTAGTATGCTTAAGAAGACATTAACTTTCAAACTCTTACAGATTCTTATAAGCATAGACAAAGACCAGACTTATGAAGACTTCTATATACAGCTCTGAACATTGAATAACTGTCTTATCAAGCTTAAGAGTATACAGAACAGTGACAGAAGATGTTACATCTCAGCAACTCATACATCTGTGCTGAAGAATAACAATGATGCAGATGTCATGAATTGAGTAGACTTAAATATCTATATATAAGCAAGAATCTCTGCTATCTGAACAGGTTTTCAAGTTTCTGATATCACTTCTGAAGAAGTTGCTGATCAATATCAATGAGAAGTGTGTATCAACTGTAATTAATCAGAGTACATTGCTTTTAACTGCTGATTGACCTACATATCTTCTTAATTGAGAGAAACATCAGTGTCTTCTCATTCAAAAGATGAATCAGTGTCTGTTCACATTAACCACATTGCAGTGAAGAAAGATTTGAAAGATAACTATAAGAATGTCTCAGTAAAACAGGGACAAGATTAGCTTCTGTTCAAATTCATAAACAGAAGCTTGAAGAGATCAGATGACAATGATTTAAAGAGAAAATAACAATGAATACAATTCTTATATCTACTGTGATTAATAACATATATAATATGAAAGCCATGATAGACAGCAGTCTATGTCACTATGTAATGATAAAATCTTCACTTGTAAGATATTATAACCTTCAGTATATCTCTTTATCAAAACTCTGACTTCTTACAGAATTTGATGATCTGAAGAATGTTTGTATCTGTTACATAGTGAAACTGAACATAGATATGAGAGAACATTAACATGAAGATATCTATGTATATGAAGTTGATAATCTTGACTATAATCTTATATTAGAACTTGTCTGACTATCTGAACAAGGCATCTTACTGAATGCTTGAAACAGGAGCTTGATATTCTCTAATGATGACAGAATTCATGAAGATAATATTCACAAGACTATGAACCTTACACAGATCTCTGTCAACACTTATAAAATACTCTGAAAAAGAAGTCATCATCAAAATCATCAACAGAATCACTGACAAGTTCACTGATAGCAGAATTATATATCAATCTATTTCATCAGTCTGATCAATATTAAAAAGACTCTAGAAAAGTTATTCTGTGTTACAATAACAGATTCTTATACAAAACTTTCTTAATAATATTATGAATATCTAGATGTCTTCTGACAAGATAATATTATGAATATACTCTTCTTACAAGGTTCTGAAGTGAATCACAGTATCAAGTTAGAGAAAAAGAACAGTAAGAATCTCAAACTGTTATAAGACTCTCTTTATAACATGTTCTGAGATGAACTTCTTCTTCTTTAAAAGACACTCAATGATCTGTTGAATAAAGAATTCATATATATTAGTAACTCTTTCACTGCAGCCTCTATTCTCTTTGCAAAGAAATCAGATGAAGAACTCTGATTCTGTATGAATTATCAAGAATTGAACAGATTAATAAAGAAAGACTGTTATTCTTTATCTCTTATCAATGAAACTCTAGCTCACATTGAACAAGCTCAATGATTTACAAAGTTAGATGTCATCACTGTGTTTCATAAGATTCATATCACTGAAGGAGATGAGTGACTTACAGCATTCTGAACATAATATAATCTCTTTGAATGAGTAGTCACACTCTTTGAACTGATCAATGTCTTCAGTATATTTCAGAAGTATATCAACTGAGCACTCTGAGACTTTCTTGATGAATTTGTATCTACTTATCTAGATGATATTCTCATCTTCACTGATGAATTTAGAAAGAAATATCAAGAGCATATACAAAGAGTATGACAATGACTATGAGAAGCAGAACTATCAATTGATATTGACAAGTGTGATTTCAAAGTCAAGAGTACTAAATACTTAGGTTTCATCATAGAAGCTGATAAGAGAATCTGAATGAATTCTGAGAAGGTCTCTGCTATTCTTGAATGAAAGGCTCTATGCACTGTGAAAGATGTACAAAGCTTCATCAGATTTGCTAACTTCTATCAGTAATTTATATGAAACTTCTCAGATATTATAAGATCACTTATAGAACTCACTAAGAAAGACACAGTATTTCAATGATCAGCAGACATCAAAGCTGCATTTACACAGATGAAGAAGATGTTCATTAATATCTCTCTGCTGATAATATTCAATTCTAATTGTAAGACAGTTGTTGAAGCTGATTTCTCTGACTATGTAATAGAGAAAGTGATATTGTAATATGATGATAAAGATGTTTTACAATCATGTGTCTTCATGTCTAAGAAACTGAGTCCTGCTGAATGCAATTATAAGATCTATAATAAGAAACTTCTTACAATTATACACTGTTTAGAAGAATGAGACTCTGAACTCTGAAGTATCTCTGAAGTTGAGATAGTTACAGATTATAAGAATCTCAAATACTTCACAACTACTTATAAACTCACTGAATATCAGATGTGATGATCTGAGTTCTTAAGCTGCTTTCATTTTACAATACACTACTATTCTGACAGCCAGAACTCAATGACAGATGCCCTCTCATGATAAGAGTAAGATATATCATCTGATGTAACAGATACTCACTGAATGAACTGAGAGCATCAGCTCTTGAATCTGAAGATACTAGTTGATCAAGATAAAACAACTCATGACACTATACATACTTCTTCAATTAGAACATTCTCTCTCTGAACTGATACTGACACTGACACTGATATATTGACTTCTCTCAAATCTACACTGAATGAATTATGATATGTAACAGCTCAAACTGATGAACTTCTTCAAGCACTCACTGAAGCAGTATATCAAGAAGCATCTCAATTCTTCTCAGAACTACATATAAGAATCAACATCTCAGAATACTTAATCAATGACAATAACACTCTACAGTTCTGTGAGTGACATTGAGTCCTCTACTCTGAACACTTATACACTTAGATAATATAAGAGATGCATGATTTGCATATGACTGATTATTCAGGTTATGAATAACTGTATTGAATGATCTTCTGAAAGTTCTACTAATCTGAGATATTAAACAGTATCAGATATTTTATCTGAAACTGTAACTATTGTTTCTTCATCATCTCATGAAAGAACTGTAGAAAAGGCCTGCTGAAATCACTTAATGTCTCTGATAGAATCTAGTAAGATATGATAATTGACTTTGCTGTTGATCTCTGTGAGAGTAAGAACTGTAGAAATGTTCTGATCATTGTGAACTAATTGAGCCAGAGTGTTATATTGAAACTCTGTAACAAGATGAATATCAAACAAGTTGCTGAAGCTTTTCTAAGAAGCTCATTCTATCAGATGCATGAATTACTGAGATCTATAGTATCAGATCAGAACTGTCAATTTATGAATACTCTCTGAACAAGAATCTGTCAAGTTCTCAAGATTACACACTGTCTGTCAACTGTCTATCACTCTGAGATCAATGATGTATCAGAATGAACAATTCAGATCATAAAGAACTATCTCTGTAAGTTCTGCAATCACTTACAAGATAATTGACATGATCTGCTTCTACACACAGAGATTACTATCAATGAACAAGATACTGTTTCAACAGATATAAACTCATTCTTTCTTACACACAGTTATCACATGAAGGTGTTGAATCTTCTAGAGATCACACAGTTTATATCAGACCTCTGCAGTTCAATTCAGATTGCTGACAATATAGTAATGAAACTCTGAGATGTTCATAATTAGACAGAGGCCTTCATAATAACTGTAAAACAAGATCAAGAGAATCAAATCAATGTTCACTGAGATCTCACTGAACAATATAAGATAGAAGATCTAGTATAATTGAATCTTAAGAATATATGAATCACATGTTCATCTCATATGCTAGATGACTGCTATGTCAAGTATAAAGTGATAGAAGTTCTAGATAGTCATAACTACTGTCTTAACATATTATCAGAGATTTATAATGTCTTTCATACAAGCTTGCTCTGTCACATCATTATCAATCTATTCTCTTCTCAACTAACTTCTGACTGACAATTATCAGGGATCATAGGAGAAGATAATGAGCTTGAGTGAGAGATTGAAGATATTCTTGATAAGAGATCACACAGCTGCAGTTGATAATATCTTATGAAATGAGTCAGCTATGATTAACTGACCTGAACTCTGAGTTCCGTGTTATCTGAAACAGCAGCTCTTGACCAATGGGAACTGCTTCTGAAAAGAGAGGGTTAATGTAGTGAGCTGCACCTGATCAATTATATAGACTATTCTGTACACTTCATAGATTTCTACTGCCTCATTTCTGATTGCTGATTCTCAGCTGCTATGAACATGTATGTTCTGATCACCGATTCTCAGCTGCTATGAACATGTGTATATTCTTCCACTCTGAAGCACCACCATGTACATCACCACATACATGTATAAATATTCACTTTGATTGCTGATTCTTGCACTTTCTCTTTCTTTTCTTCTCTAACATTTTTCTCTTTGTTATATAAGACCTATCAATATTATACCAATCTATTCGGCGTAGGCCTCTTACACAAAATATTCATTCTTCAAGTAGAAATATGTGTTTTGAATAATCAAGTGATTAATTGAATCAGGCCCTGCAGCAGTTTTAATTGAACTTGAGAATATTGCTGACTCTAGTTTATCACATGTAAGCTCAGGTCATTCCCAGTTATTTTCATCAATATATTCATGAAATGACATATTCTCTTCTTCTAAATGTGATGAGTTTTGAAAGAGAATTCTCATAAAAGCTTGACACTTTTTCTCAAAAGAGTTTGCTGTATATGATTCATTCTGAAATTCATATTCTAAGATTGAAAGATTTGCTACACTTCTTGTTTTAGTATAGATAAAGGCTTTAAAAACTTCTTTTTCTTATGCTTCTTTAAGAAATTTATTCCAGTCATCTGTTTTGACTATTTTAATATCTGAAAAACATTTATTTTAAATAGCTTTGAACTCTTCATCAGATATTAAGTTATTCTTTTAATCTCTCTTAGCAGTGACTAATTACATTCTTTTAGAAGTGATATTCTTATTTCATCAAGGTTTGAAATACTTAGAAGACTTTTTCTTTGAAATATTTTCTCTAATACTTGTTAGAAGAACACAATCAGGTCAACCGCTTCATCACAAACTCACTCGATTTTTCAAATAAGAACCCGCCGATAGATCCATTGAAAAGCCCTCAATCATACAAGCATTTTGACCCCATCGCCGACCGCATACCCCGTGTGGTGGTGGAGTTATCCAGCCAAACATGAACCAGATGTCATTTGAAACTCCTGTGTGAGACTATCCCCCATTCCCCCCTACCACACCACAACCCCGGGCCAAATTGCCATACAAATTGTAAGGTGAAGAGACCTAGCCATATGCACCAATCTTCTTGATTTTGGAAGATCCCCAATCTGTAGTTGTGGAGATATCTGAGGAGCAACCTCCGCGAAAACCCTGCCCATCTTTGATCTTCCAAAACACCAACACCAAGTCTCACCCTCATACCGCCCTTCCTAATCTGGCCCATCCCCGGCAGAAAAATACAAAAAGATACCTCAGCGATAATATCAAGCACATAATCAACAGCCACTTCTGAAGTGCAACCTCCGCAGTCTGTCTTCAGTGTATTGTATCTAGACATCAATGCCAAGTCTCACCCTTGTATCACTCCTCTCAACCTGGCTCATCTCTGACAGAAAAGTACAAAAAGATACCTCAGCAACTGTACTCAATACATAATCAGCAGACATGACAACTATAAAATCAGTATACCTCAAGGTCTGACTGAGCCTTTAATCCCTGCACAGTGAGATATATTAAATCTAGTTTTAATATCTCAATATTCAATAGATTCTGTAAGAAATTGAGAACAGCAACACTAGATTTCTATTGGAATTTAGGATTAACTCTATATTAATATAATCATTGACAAAGTCTTCTATTT
>NW_003101654.1:225604-227378 GCF_000003855.2 Blastomyces gilchristii SLH14081 | reverse complement strand
AGTCTTGATAGAGAGTATACAGTAGTGCATATCTTAGGGTTTCTATCTCATTCTTCTGCTGCAGGTAATACAATAAAAAAAAGATCTTAGAAATAGTTTTTTACTTCTCTTGAAAAAGTAAGATGTTTTTCTCTAGAGTTGATACAATATTCTTATAAAGAATTAAAAACAGAGTTGATTTCTATCATAATTTCATATTCTTTTAAGTAAGAATTACTTTTTCAGTGACTGAAGAGCTTTTATTAATACTTAATTCTATTTTACACTCTTTATTGGCTGATTTGAGTTGCACACTTATTGTGTGAGAAGAATTAAATAATTCAGGATAAAATTGAATGATTTTAATCAATTTGTCGGGGGGGGGAGTGACTTATTTTTTGTCAGTTTTTCTCTCAAAAACTGTCATATTATCTGATTTATTATCAATTGATATTATACTTTTCCTCACTGTATCTGAAGAAAGAGTTTGTAAAGATTTTATTAATTTATCTTAAAAATCACTTTTAGTTTATTAGATTCTCTTTAAAAATCTAATCTAGTTACTGAACTAGTGTGAAAAAAATCAGGTGTTTTATACATAAAAGTCTTTCATTCTTCTTTTGAAATAGTCTGACCAACTTTTCAATTGAAAATAGACTAATAAATCTCTCAACTGAAACAGTCTGACCAACTTTTCATTTGAAAATAGATTAATAAACCTCTCAATTGAAGCAGTCTGACCAACTTTTCATTTGAAAATAGACTGATAAATCTCTCAATTGAAACAGTCTGACTAACTTTTCATTCAGTGAGTAAAATGAGTTTAAGAGTACACTCAGTTGATATGAAAAAAGATGTTTTCCCAGATACTGTTCCTGAGATTGAAATTCTAAAGAGAAGAAAGAAGAAAGAAATAGAGAAACACCAAGTTCTTGAAATACAGGAACTGAAAAAAGCAAGCAAAATTCTTGAAAAACAGTGTCTGAGTGAGAAGAATGAAGAAGTTCTGTTAATTCTTCATGCTCAGGCTAGACAACTACAAGAAGTGATCAAGTTCAAACTTGAAATTTCAAACACAATTCAAAAAACATTGAAATCTTTCAGTACAGTCACTGACTCTTTTTCATCTTCTACTTCTTCATCTTCTTCTTTAAATCAGAAGAAAACATATGCTCAAGTAGCAGAATCTGCTGTCTTCAAACCTGCTAGTTCAAAATCTGCTCAAAATTCTGAGAAAACTGAGAATAATATTTATCAGATCTCTGTTCATAGAAAGGAAAAAAAAGAAATGCAAAAAGAGAAGAACTTTCAAATCTTCAGAAACAGAAGACTTATTCTCAAAGTCTTAAATTAGAAGAGCTTTACAAAAAAAACAAGCTAAACTCAAATCTTATCTTCAGAATTAGAAATGAAATTAGCCAGCAGTTCTTTTCTCAGTTAATGACTGATATTGAAGTTCAAAAACCAGTCATAGCTTTAATTGAGTCATCTTTCTTTGAAAACTCTATTATTTTGACTACAATGTCTGAATTCAGTGCAGAATTCCTCATTCAGAATAAGAATCTTTGAAAATCAGCAATAGAATCTCTACTGAATACAACAATTCTATCTGAAAGAGATGAAAAGTGAGACAAATTCATTCTTCATAATATTCCAGTTGAAATTTTTAACTGTGAGAAAGAAATGTTGCTTCTTAAAAATGAATTAGAAGAATATAATTCTATTCAACTGAGAAAAGAGCCTGTATACCTTACTCAATTGAGTTCAGACAGAGCAGAAGAAATGCCTCTGTTCT
>NW_003101654.1:200830-225504 GCF_000003855.2 Blastomyces gilchristii SLH14081 | reverse complement strand
ATCTCTGAAGTAAGAGTAGCAGATTTGAAAATGAGAGTTCATGAATACAAAGATTCAAGAATGAATCTCAAAGCTCAAACACAGTGTTCAAACTGTCAAAGATATAGACACTTTGCAATCTCTTATTTCAGAGACTCAAAATACACATTCTGTGCTAGAGATCATAAAACTAGTGAGCATAAATGTGAAACATGCTCAAAAAGAGATGAAATATGTCAACATACTCTGCTTAAGTGCTTCAATTGCAAAGAAAAACATGCATCTAGCTCAAAAGAATGTGTATTTACTTCAAGAACTCAGAAGAACTGGAGAAAAGATGAAGCTCAAAGTGAATCTAAAACTGAAGAGAAAAGTCAAGCCAGTAAATTCACAACTGTAAGCTTAAAAAGAAGAAACTCTCAACTATCTAGATCTTCAAACTTCAATTCTCCAGCTAAATGTAAACAGAATTTGAATGCTTAAACACTGATTAAGATTAGAGAATTGAGAAATGACTCTGATAATAAACTAGATAGAATGCAAGCAGTTGAGATTCCTGCTTTTCAAAATAGTTATAATCTACTATCTGGTGATAGTGATTAGATTCTACTATATCTTCACTCTCTTTTAGTATGAATGTACAACAAAAATAACAAAAAAAGTTTAAAAACTCTTCAAAAATCACATTTATTCAAAACAATGTGAATAGAAACTCAAAGTGCATTTATTCTTGTCTTCAGATTGTATTTGAATAAAAAGTTGATCTTGTACTTCTTCAAGAATCAAACTTTGATACTGAGCAAAAGTACATTATTTCTCATTCAAGCTATTACTGCTTTCTTTCTGAAAAATCTGAGATAAAATCAAGAGTAGCAATCTATGAGAGAAAAAGATCAAGATATCAATTTAATCTGAGATTTGATATCATATCTGACTCTGACATTCTAGTGAGTGACATTATAGATAAAGATAATGAGTTTGATACTATTCAACTTATAAATATCTATAATGAAAAATCATTGAAAGAAAACAACAATACCTGAACAATTAATAGAGGATTTTTGAATATAACTCTCTTAAAAAACTCTATAATTGTAGAAGACTTCAATACACATCATCTCTGATAGAACTCAGAGTGCACAAGAGCAGTAAGAGCAGATAAACTGGTTGAATGAACTTTTGAGCATTCAATAGATTTAGTTAACAAGTCTGATCAACAAACATTCTTTAGAAAAGGCATGAAACAGAAATCTATTATAGATCTAACTTTCATATCACAAAATCTAATTGAAAAAAGACTTATAAACTGGTTTATTGATTCAAATGAAACCTCAGGATCAGGTCATGAGATCATTCAATTTGATATTGAACTGAGTGAAAAACAAAGAAGTGAAAATCCTCTTCTCTCTAATCAGTATAACTTTGAAAAAGCTGATTGAAAAGCAGTTGAAGAAAGAGTAAAAC
Source organism: Blastomyces gilchristii SLH14081 (assembly GCF_000003855.2). Taxonomy (NCBI): domain Eukaryota; kingdom Fungi; phylum Ascomycota; class Eurotiomycetes; order Onygenales; family Ajellomycetaceae; genus Blastomyces; species Blastomyces gilchristii. Next base: position 224,061 of record NW_003101654.1, on the reverse strand, counting down.
AGCTGAAATCTGAAAGACAGAGTGAGCTCTATTGAAATCAAAGTCAAGATATATCAAATGAAATGCTTGAGAATAGAGCAAAGCTGATTACATCTATTCTTCTAACAAGTATTGAAGAAAATATTTCAAAGAAAAAGTCTTCTGAGTATTTTCAAACCTTGATGAAATGAGAATATCACTTCTAAAAGAAAGCAATTAGCCACTGCTAAGAGAGATTGAAAGAATCACTTAATATCTGATGAAGAGTTCAAAGCTATTCAAAATGAATATTTTTCAGATATTAAAAAAGCCAAAACAGATTGCTGAAACAAATTTCTTGAAGAAGTATAAGAAAAAGAAGTCTTTAAAGTCTTCAACTATACTAAAATAAGAAGTGTAGCAAAGCTTTCAACCTTAGAATATGAATTTCAGAATGAATTATATACAGCAAACTCTTTTAAGAAAAAATGTCAAGCTTTTATAAGAATTCTCTTTTAAAACTCATCACATTTAGAAGAGAAGAATATGTCATTTCATGAATATATTAATGAAAATAACTGGGAATGATCTGAGCTTACATATGATGAACTAGAGTCAGCAATATTCTCAAGTTCAATTAAAACTGCTGCAGGGCCTTATTCAATTAATCACTCAATTATTCAAAACATATATTCCTACTTGAAGAATGAATATTTTGAGCTCTTTTTCAATCTCTTAAAAAATGATTATCATTCTGAATACTGAAGAGAAGCTACTGAAGTAATCCTTGCAAAACCTAATAGAAAGGCTTCAATTCCTAAGTCATATAGAGTAATATCTCTGTTGAACTGTTTAGGAAAATTTCTAGAAAAGATAATAGCTACTAGATTATCTTTTATAAGCTCTATTAGTGATTCTCTTCTATTTAATGAACAAATGAAAGATAGAAAACAATGTTCTGCAATTAATACTGTTCTCTCAGTTATTCATGATATTCAAGTAGCAAAGCATGAAGGCCTGGTCTCAACTGCAGTTTTTATTGTTATAAAAGATGCATTTGATCATGTGTCAAAGTCTAAGATAATTCAAACTTTGAAGATGTTAAAACTGCCACTTTCTCTAATAAAATGAGTCAATTGTTTCATATCTAAAAGAATTATACAACTATTCTTTGATGGAAGAAAACAAGATAAAACTGAGATAAAAATAGAAGTATCACAAGAATCTTCAATCTCACCTGTTTTATTTGCAATATACACTGCATATCTATTCAAGAATAGAGAGATGAAAATAGTGAGATCTTCAAGTTATATAGATAATATTGATCTACTCTACAGTTCAAAGACAATCAAAGAGAATTTAGAAGTGATTGAGAAAGCAGTAAAGAAAATCTTTGTTAGAGCAGATATCAATCTAATTCAATTTAATATAAATAAAACTGAGCTAATTCACTTTTTTCTCAGATTTAATGAGAAAGAACTAAGTCTAACTCTTTTGAATAAAGAGATTAAACTCAGTTTAAATGTCAAATGACTAGAAGTATGATTAAACTCCAAGTTGAATTTTAAATATTATATTCAACAAAGAATCATCAAGACAGAGAGACTACTGAATAGTATAATCAGACTATTAAATACTGAGAGTGATCTATTCTTTCAGACTATAAGACAGTTATACATAGCCTGTATTACCTCAGTAGCTGATTATGAAGTTCAAGTTTTATGAAATAATCAAGGAAACTTCACTGAACTCTTTCAAAGTCTATAAAACAGAGCTTTGAGAAGAATTCTGAGAGCATTCAAGTCATCTTCTTATTATTATTATTATTATTCTTCAATTATAGATGTATGCAGTCAGAGACTATGACATCTACCTGAGAATCTTTAGTTCTCAGAGTTTTTCCTATATCTATAGAGTCAACTATTATACATTTATCAGTTTTAAATATACAAAATCAGAAAATTCCAGCTCAGAATATAAAAACTGTTTATAAATTACAGTATTTCAACACCTTCTGATAGTTTGAAATTATTTGAAAATATTATGATAAAAGAAAAGAGAATATAGTCTTAAAGATAGATATATTAAATAGATGGAGAAAAGAATAGAAGAAAACAAGTACAGTAAAGAGAGCTATAGAATAAGATCTCTGCAGTTTATATCTTAAGCTATATACATATTTTAACACTCTATATAACTGACTGCTGCCTCTGTTCTCTCAGGCTCACTTCAGAAGTTATCATTTCTTCTACAGAGCTGCTGCCCAGCTAGCTTCTGTAACTAGCTTATTCATAAGTGAGATTCTCACTAAGAATAACATCAGAACTACTCAATTCTAGTTAAGTCTCTAATCTTCCAGCTGTCAATCTCAGCATTTCAGCCTATCAATTGACTGTCACAGTCTTGCTTGCACTAACCACCTATTAAGAGTGCCTAGGTCTTGTCTCACCTAGGTTCTTGCTAGGCCCAGGGTGTCCTAATCAGATAGTTTTTAAATCTCATTCCTCAGAAGTGAGTGTCTAGAGTGAGGGAGATAAGACCTGATCAGTTAAGCTTGATAATGATTCACTATTCTGCAGGCATTCTAGACCTTAATCACTCTAGTACTGATCTAACTTGAAGTGCCTGGGGGGCTGTTAACACTAAGATCAGTGAGAATTAGCACCCGGGGACCCTCAGGATGAATATCTTAAGCTTGACAATGATTCACTATAGTGCACCCGGGGGCTCTGGTACTGTTTTATGACTTAACAAGTGGAAGCTGTGGTTAAGATGACCCTTGCAGGGTTCGAACCTGCCCCCTCTTGGCATTCATTCCCCGGGGGGAAGCTTCATGGTAGCGTAGTTAACCACTACGCCACCGGGCCTCAAGTCATCTTCTATTAAAGTAATGGAAATTGAAGCTTTAATTCCATCTCCTGCTATTCAATTTGAAAAGGCCTGTATGAACTATGCTCTGAGAGTCATGAAGATGAGCTTAAATTATATAATCAGAGAAAGAGTCTCTTCTTCATTTTCATCAGTTAACTCAGGAAATGAACTGAATTGAATTAGATTTCTTGATTGAAATGAGAATAATACTTTAAAGAAAATGCCCTCTCAACTGTATAGACTATGTTCACTTATTAAGAATCAATTTTCTTCATTAAATGTTGAGAAAATTGATCATGAGAAGATATCTCTCTGGAGAGAAAAGCTAGAATCTCTCATAGACTTACAAATAAGTAAACTATCTAAAGAGAGAGAATATGAACAGCATTTGAAGAAGATCTCTACAATTAATATAAAAGACTCTATTCTGATCTACTCAGATGACTCAAAAAATGAGAATTTAAATAGATTAGACACAGGCATTGCTTATACTGAAGATAATATTAATTTTATCTCAGATTTCTGAAATTTAGGCTGTGAATCTGAAGTCTTTGATGCTGAACTATTTGTAATAGTGAAAGCTTTCAAACTCATTGAAATAAAATCTCATAAAAGAGAAAATGATTTGAAAGAGGCATGAATATTCTCTGATAGTCAAGCTGCTTTAAAAAGACTTAGAAATAGTCAGATTCATAATGATCAAATGAATCTTAAACTGATTTTAAACTCTGTTTTGAAAATTCAAAAGAGAAGAACATCAAAACTGATAATTTATCTGCATTGAGTTTCTGCTCATATGAATATTCATGACAATGAATTGGCTGATTCAGCTGTAAAAAAGGGTTCAGAATTAAGCAGATCTATTCAAAAAACAGTGTTCTGATCTTTCATAAAGAGAAAGATAAAAGAATCTTGTTTAAACAAGTGAAATGAAAGCTGGCAGAAACAAAAGAAGAGTAGACATTATTCAAGATTTGAGACAAAATCAAAGTGAAAATCTTGTTTAATTAAATGTAAAAAGAAAATATTCTCATCTATAATTCAGCTGAAACTAGAACATGGTTATTTCAAATCTTATATATAAAGAATTGATGATAGATTTGATTCAACAGAGTGCTTATTCTGCAATGTGAATTAAAATCCTGAGTATATTGTAATGCATTGTGCATTATTATTATTATTATTCTTCAATTATAGATGTATGCAGTCAGAGACTATGACATCTACCTGAGAATCTTTAGTTCTCAGGGTTTTTCCTATATCTATAGAGTCAACTATTATACATTTATCAATTTCAAATATGTAAAATCAGAAAATTCCAGCTCAGAATATAAAAACTGTTTATAAATTACAGTATTTCAACACCTTCTGATAGTTTGAAATCATTTGAAAATATTATGACAAAAGAAAAGAGAACATAGTCTTAAAGATAGATATATTAAATAGATAGAGAAAAGAACAGAAGAAAATAAGTATAGTAAAGAGAGCTACAGAATAAGATCTCTACAGTTTGCATCTTAAGCTATATATATATTTTAACACTCTATATAATTGACTGCTGTCTCTGTCCTCTCAGGCCTGCTTCAGAGATTATCATTCTCTCTAAAGAGTCATCACTCAGCTAGCTTCTGTAACTAGCTTATTCATAAGTGAGATTCTCACTAAGAATAACATCAGAGCTACTTAATTCTAGTTAAGTCTCTAATCTTCTGACTGTCAATCTCAGCATTTCAGTCTATCAATTGACTGTCACAGTCTTGCTTACACTAATCATCTATTAAGAATGCCTAGGTCTCATCTCACCTAGGTCCTTGCTAGGCCCAGGGTGTTCTAATCAGATAGTTTTTAAATCTTATTCCCTGGAAGTGAGTGCCTAGAGTAAGGGGAATGAGACCTGGTCAGTTAAGTTTGATGATGATTTGCTATCCTGCGGGCATCCTAGATCTCAATCACTCTAGTACTGATCTAACTTGAAGCGCCTGGAGGGCTGTTAATCCTAAGATCAGTGAGAATTAGCATCTGGGGACCCCTGGGATGAACATCTTAAGCTTGATGATGATTTGCTATAGTGCACCCGAGGGCCCCCGGTACTGTTTTATAACTTAACAGTGAAAGCTGTGATTAAGATGGCCCTTGCAGGGTTCGAACCGGCCCTCTCTTGGCATTGATTCCCCGGGGGGAAGGCCGCTAATTGGGGCTTCATGGTAGCGTAGTTAATCACTACGTCACCGGGCCAATGCATTGTGCATTATGCAATAGTCTCAGAGTCAGATTAAAGAAAAAGTATGATTTAAATCAATTAAATATGAGGTTCTTATTCTCAACTGAGACAGGAACTAAATACTTAATAGACTTTCTATCAGAAACTAGAGCAGCTACAAGAAAATGACTGAATTCAGAAGTATCTGAATATGAAGAAGTGAAAATTGACTAGATATAGTCTGTTAAAACAGCTATACATCATCTTTTAATAATTTTGTTTTGTTATAGTCTCTCTTTACTGTACTTGTTTTCTTCTATTCTTTTCTCTATCTATTTAATGTGTTCATCTTTAAGACTATATTCTCTTTTCTTTTGTCATAATATTTTCAAATGATTTCAAACTATCAGAAGGTGTTGAAATACTGTAATTTGTAAACAGTTTTTGTATTCTGAGCTGGAATTTTCTGATTTTGTATATTTGAAATTGATAAATGTATAATAGTTGACTCTATAGATATAGGAAAAACTCTGAGAACTAAAGATTCTCAGGTAGATGTCATAGTCTCTGACTGCATACATCTATAATTGAAGAATAATAATAATAATAATAATAATTGTTAGAAGAATAGATTTAATCAGCTTTACTCTATTCTTAAGCATTTTATTTGAGATATCTTGACTTTGATTTCATTAGAGCTCACTCTTCTTTTCAGATTTCAGCTGTTTTACTCTTTCTTCAACTGCTTTTCAATCAGCTTTTTCAAAGTTATACTGATTAGAGAGAAGAGAATTTTCACTTCTTTGTTTTTCACTCAGTTCTAGACTGACCGTGTGACCGTGTCTGGGACCAGGATCAGAGTTTTTGATAGTTCTATTACCAATTCGACTGATCCCATTACACGGTTTTAACATTAGATAGTAGTCTCGTACTGTCTCAGTGAGACTTACTGTCTACTCTTGTCACATTTTTCAAATAGAATCATGATTGCCACTTCTCAATTTAAATTATTTTTATTGCTTTAAATGACTTTAAATCTTATTTGAGTGTTACCAAAAAGTGTTACTTTTTAAAAAATTAAAAATAGTCTAAAAAAACCTTAAAATGTCTAAAAATAGTAACATTATGCCAAGAATGAGATTAAATGGGATCAAATGAGATCACTTTCTCATTTTTTCAAGTCATGATTTCATTTTAAGATCTGATATATAGTCACTTTGCATGGTTTTTTAATGACTAGTCCCGGCAGGATTCACGTCAAGAAATGTATGAGACCAGATCAAATGAGATCAAACGTGAAATTCATGATATCAGCAGCCAGTCTACTCAGTTCAATATCAAATTAAATAATCTCATGACCTGATTCTGAGGTTTTATTTGAATCAATAACTCAGTTTATAAGTCTTTTTTCAATTAGATTTTATAACATGAAAGTTAGGTCTATAATAGATTTGTTTTTCATGTCTTTTCTAGAGAATGTTTGTTGATCAGACTTGTTAACTAAATCTATTGAATGCTTAAAGGTTTATTTAATCAGTTTATCTGCTCTTACTGCTTGTATGTATTCTGAGTTTCATCAGAGATAATGTGTATTGAAGTCTTCTGCAATTATAGAGTTTTTTAAGAGAGTTATATTTAAAAATCCTCTGTCAATTATTCAGGTATTATTGTTTTCTTTCAATGACTTTTCATTATAGATATATATGAGTTCAATAGTATCAAACTCATTCTCTTTATCTATAATATCACTCACTAGAATATCAGAGTCAGATAAAATATTAAATCTCAGATTAAATTGATATCTTGATCTCTTTCTTTCATAGATCACTACTCTTGATTTTATCTCAGATTTTTCATAAAGAAACTAGTAATAGCTTGAATGAGAAATAATGTACTTTTACTCAGTATCAAAGTTTGATTCTTAAAGAAGTACAAAGTCAACTTTTTATTCAAATACAATCTGAAGACAAGAATGAATGCATTTTGAGTTTCTATTCACATTGTTTTAAATAAATGTAATTTTTGAAGAGTTTTTAAACTTTTTTTATTATTTTTATTGTATATTCATACTAAAAGAGAGTATAGATAGAGTAGAATCTAATCACTATTATCAGACAGTAGATTATAACTATTTTGAAAAGTCGAAATCTTCACTGCTTGCATTATATCTAGTTTATTATTAGAGTCATTTCTCAATTCTCTAATCTTAACAGAAGTTTAAGAATTCAAATTCTATTTACATATACCTGAAGAATTGAAGTTTGAAGAGTTAGATAGTTAAGAGTTTCTTCTTTTTAAGCTTTTAGTAGTAGATTTACTGACTTAACTCTTCTCTTCAGTTCTAGATTGACTTTGAGCTTCATCTTTTCTTCAGTTCTTTTGAGTTCTTGAAGTAAACATACATTCTTTTGAGCTAGATGCATGTTTTTGTTTATAATTAGAGTATTTAAGCAGAGTATATTGACATATTTCATCTCTTTTTAATCATGTTTTATATTTATACTCACTAGTTTTGTGATCTCTAGCATAGAATGCATATTTTAAGTCTCTATACTAAGAGATTGCAAAGTGTTCATATCTTTGACAGTTTGAACACTGTGTTTGAGCATTGAGATTCATTCTTGAGTCTTTGTATTCATGAACTCTCATTTTGAAATCTGCTACTCTTACTTCAGAGATCTTTGATTATTCAAGTGTCTTTATATAGACTAGAACAGAGGCATTTTTTCTGCTTTGTCTAAAGTCAATTGAATTTAGTTATACAGGCTCTTTTCTTAGTTGAATAGAATTGTATTCTTCTAATTTATTTTTGAGAAGTTACATTTCTTCTTCACAGTCAATAATTTCAACTGAAATAGTATAAAGAATGAATTTATCTCACTTTTTATCTCTCTCAGATAGAATTATTGTGTTTAACAAAGATTCTACTGCTGATTTTCAGAGATTCTCATTCTGAATAAGAAATTTCACACTGAATTCAGACATTGTAGTCAGAATAATAAAGTTTTCAAAGAAGAATAACTTAATTGAAGCTATAACTTGTAAGAGGCCTACGCTGAATAGATTAGTATAATATATAGATCTTATATAACAAAGTGAAAAATGTTAAAGAAGGAAAGAAAAGAGAGAAAGTGTGAGAATCAGTGATCAGAATGAATATTTATATGTGTACACAGTAATGTACGCGGTGAAGCTTCAGGGCAGAAGAATAGAAATTTCATAAGTTTTCAGTTGAGAATCAGCAACTGAGAATCAGAGTGATAGAAATCTGTAAAGTGTAACAGAATAGTCTATATGATTGATCAGGCGCAGCCTGTCATATTAACCCCTTCTTTTCAGTAGTGAGATTGTGTGTAGTTCTTATTGATCAAGAGTCACTGTTTCAGATAATACAGAGCTCAAGGTTCAGATCAGACAATTATAGCTGACTTATTTCACAAGATATTATCAGCTGCAGCTGTGAGATCTCTTATCAAGAATATTCTCAATCTTTCACTCAAGTTCATTATCTTCTCTCACAATCCCTGATAACTCTCAATTAGAAGTCAGTTGAGAAGGAAACAGGTCAGTGACAGTATGACAGAGTAAGCTTATATGAAAGACATTATAAATCTCAAATGATGTGTTAAGACAGTAATTATGACTGTCTAGAACATCTATCACCTTATATTTAACATAACAGTAATTCAGTGTATGAGATGAGTGTGTGATTCATATATTCTTAAGATTTAATCACATCAGGTCTTCTATCTCATATTACTTAATAAGATCTCAGTGAATATTAATTTGATCTTCTTGATTCTGTTTAGTGCTTGTTATAAAGACTTCTGCTCAATTATAAGTGTCTCAGAGCTTCATTACTATATTATCAGTAATCTGAATCAGACTGCAGAAGTTCAGTGTGAAATGTATAATCTCTAAAAGATTCAATATCTTCATGTAATATCTATATATGAGAAAGAACAGGCTTATACCTATTGAACTAGCATTTCAGTCATTGATAGTGACTTCAGCATGTAGAAGACGGTCATGTCAATCATCTTATAAGTGATTACAGAACTTACAAAGATAATTCTTTACAGTCTGAATTATTCTTTCTGATACATCATTGATCTCAGAGTGATAGACAGTTAACAAATGATATATAATCTTGAGAACTTGACAGATTCTTGTTCATAGAGTGCTCATGAATTGACAGTCTTAATCTGATACTATAGATCTCAGTAATTCATGCATTCAATAGAACAGGCTTCATAGAAAAGCTTCAGTAAATTGTTCAGTATTCATCTTATTACAAGGTTTCAATATTACACTCTTACTCAATCAGTTCATGATGCTCAGAATGTTTCTATAACTCTTACTCTCAGAGAGATTAATAGCAAAGTCAATTTTCACATCTCATCAGATTCTATCAGAGATATTAAGCAGTTTTAGCAGGTCATTTCTACAGTTCTTTCATGAGATGATGAAGAAATAATGATTACAGTTTCAGATGAAATATCTGATACTGTTCAATATCTCAGATCAGTACAACTCTCAAGAGATTATTTAATACAGTTATTTATAATCTGAATAGCTGATTATACAAGAATCATGCATCTCTTGCATTATTCAGATATGCAAGAGTTTGAAATAAGAGACTCAGCATCATTCATAAAATTACAGAGTATTATTGTCATTGATTGAGCATTCTGATATGTCAGTTCTTATATGTAGTTCTTTGAGGAATCAGAGTACTTCTTGATATATCACTTCAATGAGTGCTTGAAGAAGTTCATCAGTTTAAGCTGTGATATATCACAATTCATTCAGTGTAGAAGAAGTGAAGATATCAGTGTCAGTGTTAGTTCAGAGAGGAAATATTCTAATCAGAGAAGTATATATAGTGTCATGAGTTGTTCTATCTTGATCAATCAGTATCTTCAGATCTAAGAGCTGATAATCTCAGTTCATTCAACAGGTATCTATTATATCAGAAGTCATATCTTACTCTTGTAATAAGAGAGCATCTATCAGCAAGTTCTGACTGTCAGAATCATAGTGTAGTGTAAAATAAAAGCAGCTTAAGAACTCAGATCATTGCATCTGTTATTCAGTAAGTTTATAGATAGTAGTGAAGTATTTGAGATTCTTGTGATCTGTGATTATCTCAAATTCAGAGATACTTCAGAGTTCAGAGTCTCATTCTTCTAGACAGTGTATAATTGTAAGAAGTTTCTTATCATAGATCTCATAATTGCATTCAGTAAGACTCAGTTTCTTAGATATAAAAATGCATAATTTTAAGATGTTTTCATTATTATATTATAATATAGTTTCTTCTATGATATAGTCAGAGAAATCAGCTTCAACAACTATCTCATAATCAGAATTGAATGTTATCAGCAGAGAGATATTAATGAATATCTTCTTCATTTATATAAATACAGCTTCAGTATCTGCTGATTATTAAAATACTGAGTCTTTCTTAGTGACTTCTGTAAGTGATCTCATAATATCTAAGAAGTTCTGTATAAATTACTGATAGAAGTTAGTGAATCTGATGAAGCTTTATACATCTTTCACAGTGCACAGAGTCTTCTATTCAAGAATTGCAGAGATCTTCTCAGAATTTATTCAGATCTTCTTACCAGCTTCTATGATAAAGTCTAGATATTTTGTAGTTTTAATCTCAAAATCATACTTGTCTATGTCTATCAGTAGTTCTGCTTCTCATAGTTATTATAATATCTTTCATACATATTTCTGATATTCTTTCTTGAACTTGTCAGTGAAGATGAGAATATCATTAAGATATATAGATATGAATTCATCAAGAAAATGTCAGAGTGCTCAGTTGATATACTTCTGAAATATACTGAGAGTATTAGCCAGTTCAAAGAGTGTGACTACTTATTCAGAGAGATCATATTATGTTCAGAATACTATAAATCACTCATCTTCTTCAGTGATGTGAATCTTATGAAATGCAGTAATGACATCTAACTTTGTGAATCATTGAGCTTATTCAATACAAGCTAGAGTTTCATTGATAAGAGATAAAGAATAACAGTTTTTCTTTGTTAATCTGTTCAGTTCTTAATAGTTTACACAGAATCAGAGTTCTTCATCTGATTGCTTTGCAAAGAGAATAGAGACTGCAGCAGAAGAGTTGCTAATGTGTATAAATTCTTTATTCAACAGATTATTAAGTGTCTTTCAAAGAAGAAGAAGTTCATCTCAAAATATATTATAAAGAGAGCTTCATGATGATTCAGAGTCTTTATCATTCTTCTTTTCTAACTTGATACTGTGGTTCACTTCTGAGTCTCATAAGAGAGGTAAATTCATAATATTATCTTGTTAAAAGACATCTAGATATTTATAATATTACTGAGAAAGTTTCATATAAGAATCTATTATTATAATACAGAATAACTTTTCTAGAGTCTTTTTGATATTAGTCAGACTGATAAAGTAGATTATTATGTAATTCTGCTGTCAGTGATCTTGTCAGTAATTCTATCAGTGACTTCTTTTTCAGAGTATTTTATACACATTGACAGAGATCTGTGTCAGATTCATGATTTTATAAATATTATCTTTATGAATTCTATTGTTGTGAAGAAATATTAAGCTTCTATTCTGAGTATTCAGTAAGATGCCTTGTTCAGATAGTCAGATAAGTTCTAATATAAGATTATAATCAAGATTGTTATCTTCATATATATAGGTATCTTCACATTGATATTCTTCAATATCTATATTTAGTTTTATTATGTAACAGATGCAAACATCTTTTAAATCATTAAATTCTGCAAGAAGTCAGAGTTTTGATAAAAGAATACACTGAAGACTATAATATCTTACAACTGAAGATTTAATCATTGTATAATGACATAGACTGCTGTCTATCATGGCTTTTATATTACACATGTTATCTATCACAGTAGATACAAGAATTGCATTCATTGTTATTTTCTCTTCAAATTATTGTCATTCAACCTCTTCAAGCTTCTCTTTACAAATTTGAATAGAAGCTAATCTTTTCTCTATTTCATCAGAGTATTCTCATAGTTATCTTCTGAATCTTCTTTCAATACAATGTGATTGATATGAACAGACACTGATTTATTCTTTGAGTAAGAAAGCACTGATCTTCTGAAGTCTTTGATGCTGAACTATTTACAATAGTGAACGCTTTCAAACTTATTGAAATAAAATCTCATAAAAGAGAAAATAGTTTGAAAGAGGCATGGATATTCGCTGATAGTCAAGCTGCTTTAAAAAGACTTAGAAATAGTCAGATTCATAATAGTCAAATGAATCTTGAACTGATCTTAAACTTCATTTTAAAACTTCAAAAGAGAAGAACATCAAAGCTGATAATTCATCTGCACTGAGTTCCTGCTCATATGAATATTCATGATAATGAATTGGCTGATTCAGCTGCACAAAAAGCTTCAGAATTAAGCAGATCTGTTCAAAAAATTGTGTCCTGGTCTTTTATAAAGAGAAAAATAAAAGAATCTTGTTTAGACAAGTGAAATGAAAGCTGGCAGAAACAAAAGAAGAGTATACATTATTCAAGATTTGAAACAAAACCCAAGTGGAAATCTTGTTCAATTAAATGTAAAAAGAAAATATTCTCATCTATAATACAGCTGAAATTAGGACATGGCTATTTCAAATCTTATATACAAAGATTTGATGATAGATTTGATTCAATAGAATGCTCATTCTGCAATGCAAATGAGAATTCTGAGCATATTGTAATGCACTGTGCATTATACAATAGTCTCAGAGTCAGATTGAAAGAGAAGTATGATCTAAATCAATTAAATATAAGATTCTTATTCTCAACTGAGACAGGAATTAAATACTTAATAGACTTTCTATCAGAAACTCAAGCAGCTACAAGAAAATGACTGAATTCAGAAATATCTGAATATGAAGAGGAGGAAATTGATCAGATATAGTCTGTTAAAACAGCTATATACTATCTTTCAATAATTTGTTTTATTACAGTCTCTCATTATTTTACTTTACTTTTTTCTTTCTATTCTTTTCTATCTATCTATTTAATGTGTCTATCTTTAAGACTGTGTTCTCTTTTCTTTTATCATGTCAAATGGTTTCAAAGTATCAGAAGATGTTAAAATACTGCAATTTGTAAACAGTTTATGTATTCTGGGCTGAAATTTTCTGATTTTGCATATCTGAAATTGGTGAATGTATAATAGTTAACTTTATAGATATAGGAAAAACCCTGAGAACTTTTAGTTCTCAGGTAGATGTCATAGTATCTGACTGCATACATCTATAATTGAATAATAATAATAATAATAATAATAAGCACTGATCTTTCTGTTGAGTAAGAAGACATATAGATTAATCAGTAGTTGAAAGTAATATGTTCTGATCAGTTACACTTAATGCATACTTCTTATTGACATTGATCAGTGACTTCTTCAGAGGAGATCTCAGAAACTCAGAAGCCTGTTCAGATAACAGAAACTCTTGCTTATACATAGATATTCAAGTCTACTCAGTTTATAGCATCTGCATCATTGTTGTTATTTCTCAGTGCAGATATATGAGTGACTGAGTTATTTCTCAGCACAGATGTATAAGTGTAACATCTTCTGTCACTGTTCTGTATACTCTTGAACTTGATAAGATGATCATTCAATGTCTGAAGTTGCACACAGAAATCTTCATAAGTCTGATCTTAATCTACACTTACAAGAGACTGTAAGAGTGTGAAAGTTAATGTCTTCTTAAGCATAGTAATCTTCATTCAATTCTCTCAAGATTGATCATCTACTTCTAGAATCTTGATGTTGAAGTCAGAGATAAATGTTGTAAGAGAAATGTTTCTCTGTCAGACACTCTGTAATTAATCTAATACTTTATGCTATATGACAGTGTCTCAGAACAGAACATCAATATATTTGATAATATTATCAGACATTTATAATGCTGATTCACATGCTTTCATTCATGAATGAAACTTCTGTTTTGTATAATTCTTCAATCATTTATTAATATATCAATCTTGATTAATTAGTGAACTGATGACATCTTCATCTACACTTACTTTCACAAGCATTTCCAGCCTTCAGAATGAGTAGAGAGTGAGATCAGAAGTATTAAAATATGTAAAAGTATCTAAGCATTTATTCAGTACATGCATTGTATTCATATTCAATTCTGTCAGTGTTGAAGTTGCTTGTGCAGGGGTTTCTAGTTGAGATAATTATTAAATTTCCTTATATTGACATTGTTGAGTTGCATGCATATCAGCTATCTGTTGCTGTTGTTATTCTAACATCACTCAGAGTCACTGTGGCACTGCATCTATACTTGCATTCAGGAGTTCTCTCATATTATCAGTAGACATAGCTGTATAGTTTGTTGAATGTGTGATATCTGTGAAATCGGAAGAAGTGTAATTGTATGAATATCTGATACATCTGTGTCAGAACTCTCAGGTCTTTCACTGACATTCTCTTTATAAGATCTTATTCTCTTCACAAGATCTTATTGCAGGGTCAGAGTGACTGATAAGTAAGCTTCTATCTGAGAACTCAGTGTCTGCTTAACTGATTGACTGTTTCTCTAGTTCTTACACATTGTTATGCATTCAGATATCTCGATAAGTAATCATTTCTAATAAAAAGATAATGATTGTTTTTCAAGTGTAAGAGGTCTACACTGAATAGATCAGTATAATATATAGGTCTTATATAACAAAGTGACACACATTAAAGAAGGAAAGAAAAGAGAGAAAGTGTGCAAATCAGTAATTGAAATGGATATTTATATGCATACACAGTGGCATATGCGGTGGAGCTTCGGGGTGGAAGAATAGAAATTCTGTAGGTTTTCAGCCGAGAATCAGCGACCGAGAATTGAAGCGGTAGGAATCTGTGAAGTGTAACGGAATAGTCTATATGATTGATCGGGCGCAGCCCGCCACATTACCTATTATAAAACTGTAATACCGGTTATAAACTGAAAAAAGAACTGCTAATTAATTTTATTTCTGATTCTGAAAATGAGATTTGAGTTTAGCATGTTTCTCTGTAAGATATCCTGGTTTGAGACTTTGAGAATAAGACTTCTATTTCTGAAGATTTGAAGGTTTTTCTCTTTTTACATTTTTTTTCTTACTTTTGTATGAATAGAAGAAGGAGTAGTATTCTTCTCAGTTTTCTCAGGATTTTAAGCAGGTTTTGAGAGAGTAGATTTAGAGACAGTAGATTCAGCTGCTTGAGTATATATTTTCTTCTGATTTAAAGAAGAAGAAGAAGAAGTATAAGAAGAAGAAGAGTAAAATGAAGAGTCAGTGATTATACTAAGAATTTTCAATGTTTTTTGAACTGTGTTTGAAATTTCAAGTTTGAACTTGATCATCTTCTGTAGTTATCTAGTCTGAGTATGAACAATTAATAAAACTTCTTCATTTATCTCACTCAGACACTGCTTTTTAAGAATCTTACTTACTTTTTCAAGTTTCTGTATTTCAAGAACTTGTTATTTCTCTATTTCTTCTTTCTTTCTTCTCTTCAGAATTTCAATCTCAGGAATAGCATTTGAGAAAGCATCTTTTTTCACATTAACTTAGTGTATCTTTAAACTTATTATTCTCACTCAATGAAAAGTTAATCAGACTGTTTTAGTTGAGAGATTTATTAAACTCTTTTAAATTTAAAAGTTAGTCAGACTGTTTCAATTAAGAGATTTCTAAGTCTATTTTCAATTGAAAAGTTGATCAGACTGTTTTAAAAGAACAATAAAAGACTTTTATATATAAAATACCTGATTTTTTTCACACTAGTTCAGTAACTAGATTAGATTTTTGAAGAAAATCTAATAAACTAAAATTAATTTTTAAGATAAATCAATAAAATCTTTACAATCTCTTTCTTAAGATACAGTGAGAAAAAGTATGATATTAATTGATAATAAATCAGATAATATAACAGTTTTTAAGAGAAGAACTGATAAGAAATAAATCAATTTTTTACAGAGAAATTGATTAAAACTATTATTTTTATTCTAAATCAATCAATTCTTCTCACACAACAAGTATACAACTCAAATCAGTTAATAAAGAGTGTAAAAAAGAATTAAGTATTAATAAAAGCTCTTCAGTCACTGAAAAAGTGATTCTTACTTAAAATAATGTGAAATTATAACAGAAAATAACTCTGTTTTTAATTCTTTCTAAGAATATTATGTAAAACTCAGAGAAAAACATCTTACTTTTTTAAGAGAAGTAAAAAACTATTTCTAAAATTCTTTTTTTTTATATATTAACTGCTGCAGAAGAATGAGATAGAAATTACTAAGATATACACTACTGTATATCTTCTATTAAGATCTTTTCTCTTCAGAGTCTTGATATTATAGAGAATATAAGTCTGTTTCTATATAATAATATAAATATTATTAGTGAGATGTAGAGAAACTGATTATTTATATCTTAAAATACAAGACTTTGTCAATGATTATATTAATATAGAGTTAATTCTTAAATTTAATAGATATCTAGTATTACTCTTCTCAATTCTTGCGGACTCTATTGAATATTGAGATATTAAAACTATATTTAATATATCTCACTGTGCAGGGATTAAAGACTCACTCAGATCTTGAAGTATACTGATTTTATAGTTATTAATTTGCTGTTAACTCATTGTTTACTGATTATATATTAAATACTGTTGCTGAGGTATCTTTTTGTATTTTTTTATCAGAGATGAGCTAGATTGAGAGAAGCAGTATAAGAATGAAACTTGGTATTAATGTCTTAATACACTGAAGACAGACAGACTTTTTACAGAGATTGCACTTCAGATATATCTTTTAATTATATACTTAATATTATTACTAAGATATCTTTTTGTATTTTTCTATCAGAGATAAGTCAGATTGGGAAGAGTAGTATGAGAATAAGACTTAGCATTAATGTTTTGAAATATCAAAGATGAACAGAGTTTTCACAGAGATTGCTTCTCAGATATCTTTATAATTACAGATCAGAGATCTTTCAAAATTAAGAACATTGACACATATGACTAGGTCTCTTCATCTTACAATTTGTATGGCCATTTGACCCGGGGTTATGATGTGATAGAGATGAATAAGGGATAATTTCATATAGAAGTTTTAAACAATGTCGGATTCATATTTAACTGAATAACTTCACTATCATATAAGGTATGCAGTCAGTGATAAGGTCAAAATGCTTATATAATTGAGAGCTTTTCAATGAATCTATCAGTGAGGTCTTATTTGAAACATTAAGTGAGTTCATAATAAAGCGGTTTTGTATGAGAGGTGTCTGATAGCGGATACTGATTAAGTCAGTAGAGATTCAGAATTTCATTCAATCACTGATTATATTATCTATGTAACTGATGACTCTGTTGCATGATAAAGCTGCCAGCAAACTGAGATCTTTAAATTATCAACAGAGGCTGAATATATTGCATTCTCTGAGACTGTATATAAGCTGATCTATCTTCACAAGCTCTTAAAAGATGCTGAATTCATCTCATCTTATCTTAACAATCTGAATTCTGATGATTATCTTATTCTCATCACAGTCAATAATCTGACTTATACAATTCATACTGATAATAAGTCTGTTATAGAGCTATTCTCTTCTGAAGCAAGTTTATACTGCTCAAAGTATATAGAGATCTCTTTTCACATTCTTTAGAATCTCATCTGTAAGAATGAGATATCTATTCAATACATTTCATCCGCTGAGAATGTGATAAATGAGCTTACTAAATCACTTAAAAGATTGAAATATACACATTGAAAGAAGAATATTAAGATAAAGAAGATAGAGAGATAGAGAGATAAAAAATAATATATCTTATAACTGATTTTTCATTACTACACATTTTCCAGTCATTTTTTATATCTGTACTTGATTTAAAGGCGAATTTTGTATATAGCATAGTGTATAGTTACTCTGGTAAGTGAGGGTGTCAGGTCACGTGATCTGGCTCACTAATTCTTTCATCTGTGATTCAAAGGTTGCTTGAGCCAGTGTACGATTACAGGCGTACACCGGCTTCTTATATACTGTACACTTAATCAATTGATGGCTGCTATGACCTCTTTACATTCATAAGCAAGTTTGAAAGTAACTGTGTTATTATTCAGCAGTCATACATTCTTCTGAATCATATTCTTCTTCATAAGATTTGATCATGCTTATGTAATTATGATGTACACTCTAGCTTCATGTGAATTAGTGTGTTACTAGTGTTCATAATTGTGTGATCTATTTCTGATTTGACTAGTATTCTATATACATTCTCACAAAGAAACTTTCACTATATTATACTACTCATTCACTAACTTTTCTCATTCTTCAATCATCTTCTTTATTATTGTCATTATTAAATATTATTATTTCATTCAAGATTTCTGCCTCTTCTTCTGTTCAATATCTTCTATCTGTTATTTATATATTATATTATATGCATTTCTGATGATAACTATCTGTTCTTATAACAAGTGTTCTTGTAGTACTTATACTGAGCAGTTCATTAGCAGTAAGTATAATGTGTTATGAAATGTGATCAGAACTTGTTTATATTCTAATAATTATCAGAATATACTATTATAAATAACTAGACTGACCGTGTGACTGTGTCTGAGACCAGGACCAGATTTTTTAATAGTCTCATTATCAATTCAACTGATCTCATTACACAGTTTTAACATTAGATAGTAGTTTCATACTGTCTCAGTGAGACTTACTGTCTACTCTTATCACATTTTTCAAATGAGATCATGATTTTCACTTCTCAATTTAAATTATTTTTATTGCTTTAAATGACTTTAAATCTTATTT
Organism: Blastomyces gilchristii SLH14081; assembly: GCF_000003855.2. Classification (NCBI taxonomy): domain Eukaryota; kingdom Fungi; phylum Ascomycota; class Eurotiomycetes; order Onygenales; family Ajellomycetaceae; genus Blastomyces; species Blastomyces gilchristii. The sequence goes on along the minus strand of NW_003101654.1, from coordinate 205,168 downwards.
AAGTGTTATCAAAAAGTGTTACTTTTTAAAAAATTAAAAATAGTCTAAAAAAAACCTTAAAATGTCTAAAAATAGTAACTTTATGCTAAGAATGAGACTAAATGAAATTAAATGAGATCATTTTCTCATTTTTTTCAAGTGATGATTTCATTTTAAGATCTGATATATAGTCACTTTGCATGTTTTTTTAATGGCTAGTCCCAGCGGGATTCACATCAAGAAATGTATGAGATCAGATCAAATGAGATTAAACGTGAAATTCATAGTCCCGGCGGTCAGTCTATGAATAACATATCTTCTTTATCTTTTTATACATCTCTGACTGTCTTTTCTTTAGTGAGTATCTGATGATGTTTTTCTGATCATGTTTTCTGATCATTTTACATAGCTGCAGATACTGATATATTTGTTTTAATTCATATAGAATCTTCATAAGTTGATAGATCTGTATCTGCTAATGATTGTGATCTCAATATTGAATTATTAATTGAGAACTTGAAGAACATGATAATGAAGAAATTATCTGTGTTATGTGTGACTGAGTCTTCTGTGTTCTTCTCTGCTCTCTCTGTTTCTTTCTCTGTCACTCTCTCTCAATCTTCTACATCTGCTTCTGTGCCTGATTCTTCTACTTCTACTATCTCTGTTTCTGTGACTCTTACTTCTGCTACTTCTGCTTCTTCTGCTTCTACTGTCTCTGCTTTTATTATCAGCTCTTCTTATTTCAAGAAGATGTTATATAGACTTAATGAACTATGTTTCTCAGTATGTACACTTCTACTCTTCTTACTGATCTCTAGAATAATCTATTATTCAAAGACTGTGTATAATATAACTATTTAAAGCTCAGTTACAGACACTGATTATTATATTTATTTCAAATATTTATAATAAGATAATTGTTCATTTATACTGAAGAATAACCTTTCTTCTTAACAGTATTAAAATTATAAGTCTTTTCTTTTTTCTCTTCTCTTCTAATGCTGATTTTTCTAGAAGAAATCATTATGAGTTTTATTATATATAAAGTTGTAGTGTTCACAGATATCAAGGAACTTTTTCATGACTATTTAGATTTAAAATTTTTCAGTACATCTGCTCTGATGAATTTCCTTTGAGATAATAGAATTTGTATCAGTCTATTCTCTAATATCTGTTTATTCAACTTTGTGATGTAAAAGAAAAGATATCTATGTTTTTGAAAATAAGAATACAGATGTTGTACTCTTTTACACTTATAGATATGAGGCTTATACATCTTATCTGAAATGTTGTTATAGAAATGCGCTGTTTGCATACTGTGTTCTGCTTTCTGTATTTCTCTGTATCTCTCTCTCTCTTTCTGAGAAGTCTTGTGTGTGTTGTAATTGTATGTACAATTCTAAGATCAGCAGATGTTTCTTCAGTAATTGTTATCTTCACTTTTACAGTTTTATATGCTAGTGTCACGCTCCCGGCCGCGCCAAGGCCCCGTTGCGGTTCCACACGGCCCATCGCTTCCATGCGGATGATTCCATCCCATTCAAACCGGTTTCCAACCACTCTATGACATCATTCGGATATATCATAGAAAGATCTGATTGATGGATATGAGAACCTCGCTTCTATATGAGGTCAGCAGATTACTCTTTCTTGGCAATGAGGTGCTGCTGAGGTATCACTCTGACTATTCTCACTCATGGAATGAAAGAAGAGTATCTGCTTATTGTCTATATAGAATAGCTAGATGCTGACTTCTCATCAAAGAAGTCAGTGATTCATTTTCCTTCTACTGAAATATATACAAGAGTTACTGTGTGTCTTATACAATCTTCTTAGTATACTAAGTATCATATCTGTGATATTCTCACAATAACCCTGTAGCCTACAAGCTCACTATTTAAGCAAGATAGTTAAGCTTACTCATACAGCTTCTCAAACAACTACTTCTATATAATATCACTGACTAGTCACTGCTTCAGTTTCATCACATTACAATTTGAATCACTTGACCTGATTATACATTTGAATCAGTCAAGCTTTAACAGACTGATATGACCTCACACACTCATGCTGAGACTGACCTGACCTCACCCTCTGAGAGAAATACTACATCATTTCCTAGAGTGTGTACACCTCTATCTCAGCAGGAATCCGAGATTCCTGAACCTGCTGCACATTTTGACATGGGCTTTTCAACCACTCTGTCACCGCCGCGGCCTCTACACACCTACATCTATCATGGAGATAGAGAGATTAAGATCAGAGATTCATCAAGATATAAGAAAAACATCTTGTCTGAATTTCACAGCTTTATTCATACTCTTGAACAGAAATTCTGTCTTAATATGAGTCAGTATAATACTCATAAGATATAAGTAATATACACTGCTAACCTTCTTGAAGACATCTCTGTAACTACTTGAGTCATCAAGAAGAGAGAGCTTGAGCATATCAATACTGCTATAACTTGAGAAGAATTCAAGAACTTTCTACTGAATCAAATCAAAGATTACTGTAATCACAGCTTTATAACAGTGCAGCAGTTCAACTTATTATATTATTAAGATAATAAGAATTCTTTCAATTTCAATACAAGATTTGAAGAATATTGAGAGAAATTAACTGATGATTTGAATCAATTAAAAACACAGCTTTATCTTATAAAGCTGACTCACAAGGTGCAGATAATAATATCATAATATCAGAGTTCATTAATTAATTACACTGAGCTTGTCAATCTGGCTTTCTGAATTTATTTGAATAATCAATTCTTTAAGAAAAAGGTTAATAAGATCTCTTCTAAGTAATTAATAATAGAATCTAAATAGTGCTGTGACAGCTTCAGTGCAGAGAAAGTAAAGAAGAATTTCAAGTATTCTAATTCTTCACTCACTGTAAAGAAATATTAAAAAAGATTTGACAAAGATCTCTATTTCAACTGCAGAGCTGATAATCACTATATCAGTAATTATAAGAAGCTGAAGAAGAGAAGAAATTAAGAAGATATCTTCTTAAAGTTAACTTCTCTTCTGACAAATGTATTTACAGAAGATAAAGAAGAGAAAGAAAAGAATTGATAATTCTCACATCTCTGAGTTTATGTTATAATCACAATGTATATTCTGAATAAGAAGATATCAGTGAGATGCCTACTTAACTTTAGAGTAAATATTAACTTCATATTCTATTTCTTTTCTTTGATAAAGAATTGAAAGAAGATAGGTTTATCAGACTATGTAAAATTTACTGATGAAACAAAATATCACTGTTTTAACATAATTCAAGTGAAGTATATGACTACAGACTCAGAAGAAATCTTCAAGAAAAGCAGTCTGCTTCTTCACACAGTTAACATTATAGATGAGAACATCATTCTAGATCTTTCATAATTAAGAGAAAACAATTCTCTTATTGACTGAGTTACTCAGATATGACAGTACTGTCTCACTGATAAAGAGACAGTAATAGAGAAACCTGAAGAGTTTCATCAGAAGAATCTTGAGAAAAAGATTGAGTCAATATACTGTGTAACAGGTGATTAAGACTTGAAAACAGATGAAGAAGTCATCATTCTTACTGCAAGATTAGCAGCAGTATTCATCATTAAAGATAAATGTATATAATATCTCTTTACAGATTATAAGAATGTCTTTTCAGAAAGAGAAGCAGTAAAGTTTCCTGATATCAAGATATAATATAAGATTTATCTTGAAGACAGTGCAACAGTGCTGTACAGATCTCTTTATAACTTATCTGTAAAGAAATTGAATATTCTGTGTAAATATCTTGAAGAAGCACAATCAAAGAACTGAATATATTTATCAAAGAGTCTGACAGAGACATCTATACTCTTTATACCTAAGAAGAATAATAGACTATGTTTATGTGTAGACTACAGAGATCTTAATAAGATAACAGTTAAGAATTACTATTCATTACTATTAATTAATAAGATGATTAATTAATTATCTGAAGCAAAGATGTTCTCAAAGATTAATATATAGAATATCTATTATAGAATCAGAATTAATGAAGATAATATCTGAAAAACAGCTTTTTATATCAAGTACAGCAATTTTGAATATCTTGTTTTATCTTTTAGTCTTTATAACACTTCAGTCATCTTTCAGGCCTATATAAATGAGACACTGCAGAGCCTTGTCAACATCTTCTGCATAGTATACCTGAACAACATTTTAATCTTCTTAAAATCAGAGAAAGAACATGATACTCATATTTGAGAAGTATTGAGTCACTTGAGACAGTATCAACTCTATACAAACACTGAAAAATGCTTGTTCTACATGCAGAAGATGATTTCTTAGATTATATTATTAAGATAAATAACATTTCAAT
>NW_003101654.1:193712-200298 GCF_000003855.2 Blastomyces gilchristii SLH14081 | reverse complement strand
GTTAGTAATTGTTAAATTCTTTAAGGATCTGATAACAATATCTTCAGAGTAGTAAGTATTCAGTGTAAGTCTCACTGATTATGTAAATCTGCATACTTCTTAATACAAAGAGCTGATAGAATATAAAGCCAGGTGAGCAAAGCTGCTTTCAGAGTATGATTTCTATATCTGATATATTCCAGGTCAGCTTAACTCTGCTGATATACTGTCTAGACAGTCTGATTATAATATTATCAATACAGAGAAGAATTCTACAAAAGAACCTCTGTTATCACTACAGAAGAAGCTGACTGCAGAGAGTTGAGATTCTCTGAAACTTGAGAACAGCACTGAAGAGACAGCTGCATGACTCAGTATAGAAGATAAAAGAAAACTCAGATCTCTGCAGAGAACTGACACTGAAGATCATAAGCTTCTTATATTATATCTTACAATCATTGAATTGATAAAGAATAAAACAGTCTACAATCTTTCAATCTGACTACTTTTGAAATTTATTAATAAGTTATAGAAGAAGAACATCTCTACTGCAGCTTAAATTCAGAAGTTAAAGAAGAAAGAATTTAGTTTGAACTTGAAAGAGGCAGGCTCTGAGCAGAACAGTGCTGCTAAGAAATCAAGTCACTGATAACTAGAAGAATGTGAACTTCTACTGCTGAATAGTTCAGTCTTCATCTCTTATAGTAGAGCAGTGTACTAGAAGTTATTAAGAATTCATTATAATAATTCTCATGTAGGATACTTCAGGTTAGAGAAGACTGAGAAGCTTCTAAAATATAAATATACTTAAAACAAGCTTCAGACAGATGTTAAAGAGTATATTGAGACTTATAATATCTGTTAAAGAATAAAGATTCTGCAGTATAAGTAATACAGTGAGTTGATATCACTGTCTATTTCAAAGAGCTTATGACAGAATCTATCAATGAATTTCATAGTTGACCTGCTGAAGTCAATAAGAGTTAAAGAATATAACTTAATTTTGATCATTGTTAACTACTTTATAAAGATAATCAGATATATTTCTACTTATAAAAAGATTAAAGCCTCTGAATTGACTGACCTGTTTTTAGATATTATCATTTATAATCACAGTGCTCTGAAATTGTTAATAACAGATTGAGAATTCCTCTTCATCAGTAAATACTGATCAGCTTTTTACTATCATTTTATAATAAGATATCTTCTCAGTACTGTATTTCATTCACAGACTGATGATCAGACTGAACATCAGAATCAGACACTAGAACAGCATTTTTAAGCATTCTATTCATATTATCAGAATGATTGACTTAAATACCTTCTAATCACTGAATTTATATATAACAATGTAAAGAATGTAATCTTAAAGATATCTTCTTTCTATACTTATTATGAATATAATTCTTCATTATTCAGTGATATCATGAATAACATTTCAAAGAGAGAGATAGACAGTCAGAATATTAGACAGATATAGAGAATAAAGTATTTCTCAGTATCAGAAGTAAAAGTGAGATTGAAACTTTTAAATAAAATTTATAAGAAGACAGTGAAAAGCATCTGCTGTACTTAGAAGCAGTAGATAGAATACTATAATTAAAAACATCTTTCAATGAAGTTCTTAATAGAGAATAAAGTGCTACTTTCAGCAAAGAATATTAAGATAACAAGATTATATAAGAAGCTCAGTGAGTGATGACTAGAATCTTTCTCAGTAATAAGAGTGATGAGTAAGCAGGCATATAAGTTAAAATTACTCACAGAATTGAAATCAATTCATTCTATTTTTCACATTTTCTATTTAAAGCTCTATAAGTAACACTCTGAGATGAAGCTGTCTCAGCTGAATAGTATTGAGATTAAGAGTGATACTGAATATCTTATGAAGAAAATATTGAATAAATAAATATATTACAGTAAGCTTTAATATCTTATTAAATAAGAAGATTATTCATTATCAGAGAATTCATGAGAATCACTTGAGCATTTGAAAAATACTGAGAAAGAGATTGCAAGCTATGAAACAGCTAGTAGAGACTGTTTTATTACATATCAGAGACATTGAGTAAGAAATGCTGCTTAAGACTTCTCATTTTTTTTAAAGAGTTTTTTAGAGATAATCTTACAGTGATGAGTCAGTGTCTTATAGACTTAATAACACTCTTCTTCTATTTTCTCTCAAAGAGTTTTTTAGAAGTTTAATAAGATTATACAAGTGTAAAATTCCTGAAGCAGTTAGAGAAAAGAGATATTTGAAATTAATAAAAAAGATTAATATTATTGATCTGCAGATCACTGCTATTCTAGTGAGACTGCAGTCTGCTGAAAAAGTAAAAAGAGAGAATCTCAGAGTCTACTTATCAATAATTACACTCTCATTAAACTCATTCTTCACTGTTGAAGTCTCTGACATCAGTATCTTTATCTGCTGAGAAGTTAGTACTGCAGTGCTGCAGAAGAGCATGAGAAATGTATAAAATATCAACTTATTAACTTACAAAGCATCTCAGTTATCTGCTTCAACTGAAGTGAGATTCTCTTCAATCAGTGATTAATCTCTGTGATGCTTTTAACAGCAGCATCAGCTGATCTCTTCTTAAGATCAGTTATTCTGAGGTGTTTTTTTATCTTAGAGATTCACACTTTCATCTTCTTTTATAGATGAGTAAGAGAGATCTTCTCAGCCTTGACAGAATCTGTCAACACTTGAAGCTTCAAGACTCTCACTCTGTACTGCTTGAGCATCTGAGCTCCTTGTCAGAGCTGATATAATGCCTTCTTGTAGAGTAGATAATACTTACAGAGAGACAGAAGTTATTATTACAGATGCAACAGAAACAATGAGAGTGAGAGAAGAGATGAGTGCATAGAATTCCTTTCTTCTTCAGCTGCTTAACACAGTGCAGACAAGTAGCAGTGCTAGTCAGAGACTGCATCAGAGCCTCTTCACAGAGAGAAGATAAAGAAACTGTGAGACTCTGCAGACTCAACTCAGCAGCATTTCAAGCAGGACTCAGGTGTGCTGTGAGAGGGAAACTACAGATTGAGCTTCTCAGAGTCACTGTCCCTGAAATCAAGCTCTCTTCATGTTCCTCTCTGAATGATCACATGGGGTTATACATCACTGTATTGACTGGGGGGAGAGGCAGTGTCATAACAGTGGTGAAGAGGGCAGAGAACAGACTGAATATAGACAAACTGACTGACAGAAGAGACAACACCTTACTATAAGACACAGTAACTACTGCTGCAGCTGCAAAAGAAGTAGAAGAAGAAGAAGATATGACAATGAAAGCAGTGCTTCTATGACTCATTGACATCATCATCTCTACCTTCAACCTGGCTTTCTTAGCAGTCACAGAGGCCGCTGCTGCATCATGAAGACATTTATTCACTAGAAAATGTCAGAATAAGTCCTCTACTGTTCTTCAAGAATGATACTCTCATGCACTCACTATTACAGATGAGAGAGAAGAGAGAAAAATGTGTTATAAGAGAGAAGAATCTTTTCAAAAAAAATTCTATTACTACTATTAGCTTTGTCTCTAAAATACATCACTTTTGCAGAGAATTCTATATATAGAATAAAATATATTGAAAGATCTATAAGTCACTTATTAACTATATTTTTCACATTTCAAATTGATATATAAGAAACTCACTTATCACATGTTTAATTTGAATAAAGATGAAAAAAGAAAGATCTACACAGTCAGTAGAACAACTCATCTATTTCTTTATATAGTATACACACTGTCAATCAGTTAGTAACTGTTATTATACAACAAAGATAATTTCTAATCTGATAATCTTGAGAGCATCAGAACTATACTCTTAAAGAGAAGAGTATTATCACACTCTCAGCTATATCAAGATTCTGTTACAGTTTCATACAGCTTATCACTTTTATATAGATGATTTCATCTCATTTAAACTGGTTTTCAATCACTCTATAATATTATTCAGATATATCATAGAAAGATCTGATTAATAAATATAAGAACCTTACTTCTATATAAGATCAGTAAATTACTCTTTCTTGACAATAAGACATCACTGAGATATTACTCTGACTATTCTCACTTGTGAAATAAGAGAAGAGTATTCACTCATTATCTATATAGAATAGCTAGATGCTGACTTCTTATTAAAGAAGTCAGTGATTCATTTTCCTTCTACTGAAATATATATAAGAGTTACTATGTGTCTTATATAATCTTCTTAGTATACTAAGTATTATATCTGTGATATTCTCACAATAACTCTGTAGCCTACAAGCTCACTATTCAAGCAAGATAGTCAAGCTCACTTATACAGCTTCTCAAACAACTACTTCTACATAATGCCGCTGACTAGTCACCGCTTCGGTTCCGGCATGTTACAGCTAGCAATAGTTCTTAGTTACTTCAGTACCAGAGATCATTTTAATTGAAGATGATAATACTGCTAAGACTACTCTCTTCTGCTCTTAAGCTTCTTTTATTACTTTCTCTCTCTTCTCTGCAGAGAAGATTGTGTATATATCAGATTATAAGTATTTAACTCTGAATGACTCTCACTGTTATTTATCTGATTCTGTATCTTCTTCTTTCTTTATTTCTTTCATCTTTACTTTCTCTGCTCTGACTTCTGATTCTATGAGTTCTGCACTCTTCTTTAATTTTTCTATGTATACACATATGCATTTCTATATTAGCATTTCAGTCAATCTTGTGATAAATGACATTAATGTTGTACACAGAGTGATAGAGAAATCAGAGACATGCATGATGTTATTACAAGAGCAGCTTGCAGCTCTCAAATCTCTTACAGATCTCAAGTTTTGAAATTTTCTTTGTTTTTAATGTTTTTCTTTTCAGATGATGTGATGTTGAAAATAGATTAAACATGTAATGTATGAAAATGAATGAGATGTATGATAATATTTGTTTTTTACAGCTGACTCTTACAGTTGATAATTAATTCATTATCTCTTGAGTTATTCTCTTTTGTTTTCTTACACTTTTTCTTTGTCTGCTAGACACTACTCTTACATAATCTCTATATAATACAGTGTTCAATGACTAGGTTCAGCAGGTTTTATCTTGTGATTCTGTCTCATGCATTATACTGTCTCTCTTCACCTGCTTAGATTACTACAGTGAACAGCTCATTGAAACTAATCTCATCTGATCTCTGAGTGTTCTCAGAGATTGAGATGATTTGATCCCATATCTCTGTGAATATTTCAGATGCTTCATTCTCTGTTCTCTCTGCAATTGAACTGATATAAACAGTCAAATTCAACTCTGAATTCCTTTTTCTTCTGTGATCTGACTCATGTGTAAGTCTGCTGCTTTAAGACTGCTCTTTACTGTGTTACACTCACTGTCTGCAGCATATTATTGTATAACTGACTACAGTCTTATTACTTATTGAAGTGTGATGTTTGTCTGATTTCTTCATTTCTTCTCATTCTTTTCTTATAATTATGAAAAGATCAGAATAAGTGAGATTATCTGATTTATAAGTATCTATGATTTCTCTTACTTCATGAGACTTTTCAATTATAAGTATCCTCTTTTTCAATGCTGATGAGAGTGCTGTGAATAATCATAATCTGCTTGAGTCTTACATCTTCATCTTTACAAGATGTGAATCATTTATTAAGTTATATAAGATCTGTTCCTCTGGTTCTTTCAATGTATATATTCTCAGAGAATGTGATTTAAGTATTTTATAGAGCTCAAATCATCTAGATTGAAACTTCTTAGAACTCTTATTATGTATGAGAACTTATATTCTTATCTTGAGACTCAACTTCTTAACTAGTGAGTCTTGTATTCTTTTCAATTGAATTGCTTGATTCAGAAGTAACTTGTTAGCTTTTGTATGTACATAGCTGATTTCTTTCAATCTTGGTTCTGTGTCTGTGACTGTTGTGTCTGCAACTGTTGTTTCTGCTGTATCTGTAATCACTATTCTCTTTCTCACCTTTTCTGAAGCATTCTCTGAGATATGTAGATGCAATTCATATAATAGATAGAATGATGAATGCTTGAAGACTGCATGCTGTCAAATTCATGTGACTAATAGTGCCTGTCTGAGATATTCATCTCATAGTCTTGTAAGCTTGCTCATTAGATATTTTATCAGTATGTTACTCAAGATTTCATTCAAGTGTTTCACTTTCTCATTCATTTATAAGTGATATGATGTTGTTTTATAATATCTTGTCTATAACTGACTCATGAAATGCCTCACTGTTTTTCTATGAGATTTACATCATTATCAGTTAGAATCTCATACAGTATTTCATAGTTAACATAGATTTTATCATGTAGAAACTTCATCATCATCTTCTTTATTACTTCTGAAACTACTTTCACAACTGATCAGTCAGTAGTGTAGTCAATAACAGTGATTATTCAATAATTTTCATTTGATTTTTGCAGTAATATGTCTATGAGATTCACTCTCTATTATTTAAACAGTTGTATTATATATTTTATCTGATATTACACTTTCTTATGTTCTAATTCTTTTCTAGATTCTGTCATAACCTGGTAATTCAGGCACTTGTGAGCATATATTCTGAATGTTCCTCAGTCATGCTTGATCAGTA